>NC_140997.1:9169922-9432883 GCF_052327205.1 Somniosus microcephalus | reverse complement strand
ACCAGCTGGCCGCCCAGTGTTATTTCATGAACGATAATATTCATGACACTCACTGTTGTAATGCAGGGAAACGGGGCAGCTCTCTCCCTAACCCAATTGTAGCCTCTCCCTGCCAGCTGCTGTTCTGTTATGATCATCGAATCCTGGATTAGTACAGCACAGTAGGAGGCCATTCGGCCCATCGAGTCTGTGCCGGGTGTGCAAGTGTCTTGGCTGCTGAAATGTGTTTGACACAAAATGTTGTTAGCTCTAAAGAGTCTGCTTATTTAATGTGGATCTGTAAAAGGGAATTGTTGAAATAATTACTTTTGTTTATGTTGCAGGCAGCAGAAAGGGGCTGTCTCTGTCGTGGCAGATGGAGCCTCTTACCGCACAGCCCTGTCGCTGTCACCCCCCCAAACGTCCCCTCCCCCACTAATTCGGACAGCCACCCCTACGTCAGCCTGGACGGCAGCCCCAGCCCCTCGCCACAGAGAACGCGGATGACCAGGAACAGCCCCCTGAGCCGCCGCAAGAAGCTCTTCACTTTCTCCCGGCCTCCTCGCAGCCGTGATACAGACCGGTTTCTGGACGCCCTGAGTGAGCAGCTGGGGCAGAAAGTGACCATCATGGACGAGTTCATGACCCCAGAGAACGACTATGAAGAAGTAAGTTTTTTCAAACATAAAAGTTAGAGCTCTTGATAATTAGCGGGCACTCAGACTCATAGTGAGAGTGGATTTGCATTCAATAGGGGAGCCAGATGAGTTCCTGAGTGTCAAATATGTCTACTTTCGAAGGTAAGTGGGTCATTGGGGGAGTGGGGTCATTGGGGAGAGGTAATTGGGGAGGGGGTCATTGGGTAAAGGGGATCTTTGGGGAGGAGTGTTGTGGGGTTATTGGGAGAGTCGTTGGGGAGTCATTTGGGGAATATGGGTGTCATTGGGGTCATGGGGTTCATTGGGGAGGTGGGTCATTGGGGAGGGGTTCATTGGGGGAGTATGGGTGCCATCGGGAGGAGAGGTCATGGGGGCCATTGGGATTTATTGGGGAGGGGGTCATTGAGTAATGACAGTCATTGGGAGGGGCGTCATTGAGTGAGGACAGTCATTGGGGAGGGGTCATTGAGTGAGGACAGTCATTGGGGATGGGCGTCATTGAGTGAGGACAGTCATCGGGGGAGGGGTCATTGAGTGAGGACAGTCATTGGCGAGGGGGGTCATTGAGTGAGGACAGTCATTGCGGAGGGGTCATTGAGTGAGGACAGTCATTGGGGAGGGGGGGTCATTGAGTGAGGACAGTCATTGGGGAGGGGTCATTGAGTGAGGACAGTCATTGGGGAGGGGTCATTGAGTGAGGACAGTCATTGGGGGAGGGGTCATTGAGTGAGGGCAGTCATTGGGGAGGGGTCATTGAGTGAGGGACAGTCATTGGCGAGGGGTCATTGAGTGAGGACAGTCATTGGGGAGGGGTCATTGAGTGGAGGGACAGTAGTATGGGGAGGGGGGGTCATTGAGTGAGGACAGTCATTGGGGAGGGGGTCATTGAGTGAGGACAGTCATTGGGGAGGGGGGGTCATTGAGTGAGGACAGTCATGGGGAGGGGTCATTGAGTGAGGACAGTCATTGGGGAGGGGGGTCATTGAGTGAGGACAGTCATTGGGGAGGGGGGGTCATGTGAGTGAGGACAGTCATTGGGGAGGGGGGTCATGAGTGAGGACAGTCATTGGGGAGGGGGGTCATGTGAGTGAGGACAGTCATTGGGGAGAGGTCATTGAGTGAGGGACAGTCACGGGGTGGGAGGGTCCTTGAGTGAGGACAGTCATTGTGGAGGGTGGGTCATTGAGTGAGGGTCAGTCATGGGTGGGGGTCATTGAGTGAGGGACAGATAAGCATGTTTGTGTTGTACTTTGGTGATGGACAGTCATTGGGATGGGGGTCATTGAGTGAGACAGTCATTGGGAGGGGTCATTGAGTGAGACAGTCATTGGGGAGGGGGGTCATTGAGTGAGACAGTCATTGGAGGGAGGGGGGTCATTGGAGGAAGTTGATATGACAGAGACCAGTCATTGAGGAGGGGTCATTGAGTGAGGACAGTCATTGGGGAGGGGTCATTGAGTGAGGACTGTCATTGGGAGAGGGGGGTCATTGAGTGAGGACAGTCATTGGGGAGGTGGTCATTGAGTGAGGACAGTCATTGGGGAGGGGGTCATTGAGTGAGGAGCAGTCATTGGGGAGGGATCATTGAGTGAGGACAGTCAATTGGGAGGGGGGTCATTGAGTGAGGACAGTCATTGGGGAGGGGTCATTGAGTGAGACAGTCATTGGGAGGAGGGGGTCATTGAGTGAGGACAGTGCATTGGGAGGGGTCATGAGTGAGGACAGTCATTGGGAGGGGTCATTGAGTGAGGAGCAGTCATTGGGGAGGGGTCATTGAGTGAGGAGACATTGGGGAGGGGTCATGGTAGGACAGTCATTGGGAGGGGTCATTGAGTGAGGACAGTCATTGGGGAGGGTCATTGAGTGAGGACAGTCATTGGGGAGGGTCATTGAGTGAGGACAGTCATTGGGAGGGGTCATTGAGTGAGGACAGTCTTGGGGAGGGGGTCATTGAGTGAGGACAGTCACTGGGAGGGTCATTGAGTGAGGATAGTCATTGGGGAGGGGTCATTGAGTGAGGACAGTCATTGGGAGGGGTCTTTGAGTGAGGACAATCATTGGGGGCGTGGGGAATTGGGGTGATGGTTTTGCAGGTCTCACACTGTACCAGATGGGTCAGGCTTGATGAGCCAGTTGGCATTTTACTGTCCATTTTTGTATGTTTGTAAGATTTTTAATTTACTTACATAGATATATAGATACCAGATAAGAGAGAGAAATTACAGACAGGAATCGCACCAGGGAGCTCAGTATAGCAGATACCCGGGAGTGATTACAGGCTGGAATCTAATCGAGGGGTTTGGCTGGTAGCAGATACCCGGGAATAATGTACAAGCTCAAATCTAAATGAATGGTTGAATTCTTTATATATAAATGATAAAAAAAACTGCAGAGATGCTTTCTTTATAAATGAAAAAGAGGTTTCGAGAAGGATTACATAACTGGGAAGGAGGTGCGAGGATGGGGTTTGATGATGAATGAGGTGCCAGAAGTGGGTTTGATGATGAAGGAGGTGCGAAGATTAGGTTTGATGATGGAGGTGCGAGGATTAGGTTTGATGATGAAGGAGGTGTGAGGATTGGGTTTGATGATGAAGGAGGTGCAAGGATCGGGTTTGATGATGAAGGAGGTGCGAGGATCGGGTTTGATGATGAACGAGGTGCGAGGATCGGGTTTGATGATGAAGGAGGTGCGAGGATCGGGTTTGATAATGAAGGAGGTGCGAGGATCAGGTTTGATGATGAACGATGTGCGAGGATCGGGTTTGATGATGAAGGAGGTGCGAGGATTGGGTTTGATGATGAAGGAGGTGCAAGGATTGCGTTTGATGATGAAGTAGGTGCGGGGATTGGGTTTGATGATGAAGGAGGTGCGAGGATCGGGTTTGATGATGAAGGAGGTGCGGGGATGGGGTTTGATGATGAAGGAGGTGCGAGGATCGGGTTTGATGATGAAGGAGGTGCGAGGATTGGGTTTGATGATGAAGGAGGTGCGAGGATCGGTTTGATGATGAAGGAGGTGCGAGGATGGGGTTTGATGATGAAGGAGGTGCGAGGATCGGGTTTGATGATGAAGGAGGTGCGAGGATCGGGTTTGATGATGAAGGAGGTGCGAGGATCGGGTTTGATGATGAAGGAGGTGCGAGGATTGGGTTTGATGATGAACGAGGTGCGGGGATTGAGTTTCATGATGAAAGAGGTGCGGGGATGGGGTTTGATAATGAAGGAGGTGCGAGGATCAGGTTTGATGATGAACGATGTGCGAGGATCGGGTTTGATGATGAACGAGGTGCGAGGATCGGGTTTGATAATGAAGGAGGTGCGAGGATCAGGTTTGATGATGAACGATGTGCGAGGATCGGGTTTGATGATGAAGGAGGTGCGAGGATTGGGTTTGATGATGAAGGAGGTGCAAGGATTGCGTTTGATGATGAAGGAGGTGCGAGGATTGGTTTTGATGATGAAGGAGGTGCGGGGATTGGTTTTGATGATGAAGGAGGTGCGGGGATTGGGTTTGATGATGAAGGAGGTGCGAGGATTGGTTTTGATGATGAAGGAGGTGCGAGGATCGGGTTTGATGATGAACGAGGTGCGGGGATTGGGTTTGATGATGAAGGAGGTGCGAGGATTGGGTTTGATGATGAAGGAGGTGCGAGGATTGGGTTTGATGATGAAGGAGGTGCGAGGATCGGTTTGATGATGAAGGAGGTGCGAGGATGGGGTTTGATGATGAAGGAGGTGCGAGGATCGGGTTTGATGATGAAGGAGGTGCGAGGATTGGGTTTGATGATGAAGGAGGTGCGAGGATCGGTTTGATGATGAAGGAGGTGCGAGGATGGGGTTTGATGATGAAGGAGGTGCGAGGATCGGGTTTGATGATGAAGGAGGTGCGAGGATCGGGTTTGATGATGAAGGAGGTGCGAGGATCGGGTTTGATGATGAAGGAGGTGCGAGGATTGGGTTTGATGATGAACGAGGTGCGGGGATTGAGTTTCATGATGAAGGAGGTGCGGGGATTCGGTTTGATGATGAAGGAGGTGCGAGGATTGGGTTTGATGATGAAGGACGTGCGGGGATTGGGATTGATGATGAAAGAGGTGCGGGGATGGGGTTTGATGATGAAGGAGGTGCGAGGATCGGGTTTGATGATGAACGAGGTGTGGGGATTGAGTTTGATGATGAAGGAGGTGCGGGGATTGGGTTTGATGATGAAGGAGGTGCGAGGATTGGGTTTGATGATGAAGGAGGTGCGGCGATGGTGTTTGATGATGAAGGAGGTGCGAGGATCGGGTTTCATGATGAAGGAGGTGCGAGGATTGGGTTTGATGATGAAGGAGGAGCGAGGATGGGGTTTGATGATTAAGGAGGTGCGAGGATTGGGTTTCATGATGAAGGAGGTGCGAGGATTGGGTTTCATGATGAAGGAGTTGCGAGGATCGGGTTTGATGATGAAGGAGGTGCGAGGATTGGGTTTGATGATGAAGGAGGTGCGAGGATGGGGTTTGATGATGATGGAGGTGCGGGGATTGGGTTTGATGATGAAGGAGGTGGGGGATTGGGTTTGATGATGAAGGAGGTGCGAGGATTGGGTTTGATGATGAAGGAGGTGCGAGGATTGGGTTTGATGATGAAGGAGGTGCGAGGATGGGGTTTGATGATGAAGGAGGTGCGGGGATTGGGTTTGATGATGAAGGAGGTGCGAGGATCGGGTTTGATGATGAAGGAGGTGCGAGGATCGGGTTTGATGATGAAGGAGGTGCGAGGATTGGGTTTGATGATGAAGGAGGTGCGAGGATGGGGTTTGATGATGATGGAGGTGCGGGGATTGGGTTTGATGATGAAGGAGGTGGGGGATTGGGTTTGATGATGAAGGAGGTGCGAGGATTGGGTTTGATGATGAAGGAGGTGCGAGGATTGGGTTTGATGATGAAGGAGGTGCGAGGATGGGGTTTGATGATGAAGGAGGTGCGGGGATTGGGTTTGATGATGAAGGAGGTGCGAGGATCGGGTTTGATGATGAAGGAGGTGCGAGGATTGGGTTTGATGATGAAGGAGGTGCGAGGATCGGGTTTGATGATGAAGGAGGTGCGAGGATCGGGTTTGATGATGAAGGAGCTGCGAGGATCGGGTTTGATGATGAAGGAGGTGCGAGGATTGGGTTTGATGATGAAGGAGGTGCGAGGATCGGATTTGATCATGAAGGCGGTGAGAGTATTGAGTTTGATGATGAAGGAGGTGCGAGGATTGGGTTTGATGATGAAGGAGGTGCGAGGATCGGATTTGATGATGAAGGCGGTGAGAGGATTGAGTTTGATGATGAAGGAGGTGCGAGGATGGGGTTTGATGATGAAGGAGGTGCGGGGATTGGGTTTGATGATGAAGGAGGTGCGAGGATCGGGTTTGACGATGAAGGAGGTGCGAGGATCGGATTTGACGATGAAGGAGGTGCGAGGATCGGGTTTGATGATGAAGGAGGTGCGAGGATCGGGTTTGACGACGAAGGAGGTGCGAGGATTGGGTTTGATGATGAAGGAGGTGCGAGGATCGGGTTTGACGATGGAGGTGCGAGGATTGGGTTTGATGATGAAGGAGTTGCGAGGATCGGGTTTGATGATGAAGGAGGTGCGGGGATTGGGTTTGATGATGAAGGAGGTGCGAGGATTGGGTTTGATGATGAAGGAGGTGCGAGGATCGGGTTTGACGATGAAGGAGGTGCGAGGATCGGGTTTGACGATGAAGGAGGTGCGAGGATTGGGTTTGAAGATGAAGGAGGTGCGAGGATCGGGTTTGACGATGAAGGAGGTGCGAGGATCGGGTTTGACGATGAAGGAGGTGCGAGGATCGGCTTTAATGATGAAGGAGGTGCGAGGATTGGGTTTGATGATGAAGGAGGTGCGAGGATCAGGTTTGAGGATGAAGGAGGTGCGGGGATTGGGTTTGATGATGAAGGAGGTGCGAGGATTGGGTTTGACGATGAAGGAGGTGCGAGGATTGGGTTTGATGAAGGAGGTGCGAGGATCGGGTTTGACGATGAAGGAGGTGCGAGGATTGGGTTTGATGATGAAGGAGGTGCGAGGATCGGGTTTGATGATGAAGGACGTGCGAGGATTGGGTTTGATGATGAAGGAGGTGCGAGGATCGGGTTCGATGATGAAGGAGGTGCGAGGATCGGGTTTGACGATGAAGGAGGTGCGGGGATTGGGTGTGACGATGAAGGAGGTGCGAGGATCGGGTTTGATGATGAAGGAGGTGCGAGGATTGGGTTTGATGATGAACGAGGTGCGGGGATTGAGTTTCATGATGAAAGAGGTGCGGGGATGGGGTTTGATAATGAAGGAGGTGCGAGGATCAGGTTTGATGATGAACGATGTGCGAGGATCGGGTTTGATGATGAACGAGGTGCGAGGATCGGGTTTGATAATGAAGGAGGTGCGAGGATCAGGTTTGATGATGAACGATGTGCGAGGATCGGGTTTGATGATGAAGGAGGTGCGAGGATTGGGTTTGATGATGAAGGAGGTGCAAGGATTGCGTTTGATGATGAAGGAGGTGCGAGGATTGGTTTTGATGATGAAGGAGGTGCGGGGATTGGTTTTGATGATGAAGGAGGTGCGGGGATTGGGTTTGATGATGAAGGAGGTGCGAGGATTGGTTTTGATGATGAAGGAGGTGCGAGGATCGGGTTTGATGATGAACGAGGTGCGGGGATTGGGTTTGATGATGAAGGAGGTGCGAGGATTGGGTTTGATGATGAAGGAGGTGCGAGGATTGGGTTTGATGATGAAGGAGGTGCGAGGATCGGTTTGATGATGAAGGAGGTGCGAGGATGGGGTTTGATGATGAAGGAGGTGCGAGGATCGGGTTTGATGATGAAGGAGGTGCGAGGATTGGGTTTGATGATGAAGGAGGTGCGAGGATCGGTTTGATGATGAAGGAGGTGCGAGGATGGGGTTTGATGATGAAGGAGGTGCGAGGATCGGGTTTGATGATGAAGGAGGTGCGAGGATCGGGTTTGATGATGAAGGAGGTGCGAGGATCGGGTTTGATGATGAAGGAGGTGCGAGGATTGGGTTTGATGATGAACGAGGTGCGGGGATTGAGTTTCATGATGAAGGAGGTGCGGGGATTCGGTTTGATGATGAAGGAGGTGCGAGGATTGGGTTTGATGATGAAGGACGTGCGGGGATTGGGATTGATGATGAAAGAGGTGCGGGGATGGGGTTTGATGATGAAGGAGGTGCGAGGATCGGGTTTGATGATGAACGAGGTGTGGGGATTGAGTTTGATGATGAAGGAGGTGCGGGGATTGGGTTTGATGATGAAGGAGGTGCGAGGATTGGGTTTGATGATGAAGGAGGTGCGGCGATGGTGTTTGATGATGAAGGAGGTGCGAGGATCGGGTTTCATGATGAAGGAGGTGCGAGGATTGGGTTTGATGATGAAGGAGGAGCGAGGATGGGGTTTGATGATTAAGGAGGTGCGAGGATTGGGTTTCATGATGAAGGAGGTGCGAGGATTGGGTTTGATGATGAAGGAGGTGCGAGGATTGGGTTTGATGATGAAGGAGGTGCGAGGATGGGGTTTGATGATGATGGAGGTGCGGGGATTGGGTTTGATGATGAAGGAGGTGGGGGATTGGGTTTGATGATGAAGGAGGTGCGAGGATTGGGTTTGATGATGAAGGAGGTGCGAGGATTGGGTTTGATGATGAAGGAGGTGCGAGGATGGGGTTTGATGATGAAGGAGGTGCGGGGATTGGGTTTGATGATGAAGGAGGTGCGAGGATCGGGTTTGATGATGAAGGAGGTGCGAGGATCGGGTTTGATGATGAAGGAGGTGCGAGGATTGGGTTTGATGATGAAGGAGGTGCGAGGATGGGGTTTGATGATGATGGAGGTGCGGGGATTGGGTTTGATGATGAAGGAGGTGGGGGATTGGGTTTGATGATGAAGGAGGTGCGAGGATTGGGTTTGATGATGAAGGAGGTGCGAGGATTGGGTTTGATGATGAAGGAGGTGCGAGGATGGGGTTTGATGATGAAGGAGGTGCGGGGATTGGGTTTGATGATGAAGGAGGTGCGAGGATCGGGTTTGATGATGAAGGAGGTGCGAGGATTGGGTTTGATGATGAAGGAGGTGCGAGGATCGGGTTTGATGATGAAGGAGGTGCGAGGATCGGGTTTGATGATGAAGGAGCTGCGAGGATCGGGTTTGATGATGAAGGAGGTGCGAGGATTGGGTTTGATGATGAAGGAGGTGCGAGGATCGGATTTGATCATGAAGGCGGTGAGAGTATTGAGTTTGATGATGAAGGAGGTGCGAGGATTGGGTTTGATGAAGGAGGTGCGAGGATCGGATTTGATGATGAAGGCGGTGAGAGGATTGAGTTTGATGATGAAGGAGGTGCGAGGATGGGGTTTGATGATGAAGGAGGTGCGGGGATTGGGTTTGATGATGAAGGAGGTGCGAGGATCGGGTTTGACGATGAAGGAGGTGCGAGGATCGGATTTGACGATGAAGGAGGTGCGAGGATCGGGTTTGATGATGAAGGAGGTGCGAGGATCGGGTTTGACGACGAAGGAGGTGCGAGGATTGGGTTTGATGATGAAGGAGGTGCGAGGATCGGGTTTGACGATGGAGGTGCGAGGATTGGGTTTGATGATGAAGGAGTTGCGAGGATCGGGTTTGATGATGAAGGAGGTGCGGGGATTGGGTTTGATGATGAAGGAGGTGCGAGGATTGGGTTTGATGATGAAGGAGGTGCGAGGATCGGGTTTGACGATGAAGGAGGTGCGAGGATCGGGTTTGACGATGAAGGAGGTGCGAGGATTGGGTTTGAAGATGAAGGAGGTGCGAGGATCGGGTTTGACGATGAAGGAGGTGCGAGGATCGGGTTTGACGATGAAGGAGGTGCGAGGATCGGCTTTAATGATGAAGGAGGTGCGAGGATTGGGTTTGATGATGAAGGAGGTGCGAGGATCAGGTTTGAGGATGAAGGAGGTGCGGGGATTGGGTTTGATGATGAAGGAGGTGCGAGGATTGGGTTTGACGATGAAGGAGGTGCGAGGATTGGGTTTGATGAAGGAGGTGCGAGGATCGGGTTTGACGATGAAGGAGGTGCGAGGATTGGGTTTGATGATGAAGGAGGTGCGAGGATCGGGTTTGATGATGAAGGACGTGCGAGGATTGGGTTTGATGATGAAGGAGGTGCGAGGATCGGGTTCGATGATGAAGGAGGTGCGAGGATCGGGTTTGACGATGAAGGAGGTGCGGGGATTGGGTGTGACGATGAAGGAGGTGCGAGGATCGGGTTTGACGATGAAGGAGGTGCGAGGATCGGGTTTGACGATAAAGGAGGTGCGAGGATTGGGTTTGAAGATGAAGGAGGTGCGAGGATCGGGTTTGACGATGAAGGAGGTGCGAGGATCGGGTTTGACGATGAAGGAGGTGCGAGGATCGGGTTTGACGATGAAGGAGGTGCGAGGATTGGGTTTGACGATGAAGGAGGTGCGAGGATTGGGTTTGATGATGAAGGAGGTGCGAGGATCGGGTTTGAGGATGAAGGAGGTGCGGGGATTGGGTTTGATGATGAAGGAGGTGCGAGGATTGGGTTTGATGATGAAGGAGGTGCGAGGATTGGATTTGATGATGAAGGCGGTGAGAGGATTGAGTTTGATGATGAACGAGGTGCGAGGATTGGGTTTGATGATGAAGGAGGTGCGGGGATCGGGTTTGATGATGAAGGAGGTGCGAGGATTGGGTTTGATGATCAAGGAGGTGCGAGGATTGGGTTTGATGATGAAGGAGGTGCGAGGATCGGGTTTGATGATGAAGGAGGTGCGAGGATTGGGTTTGGTGATGAAGGAGGTGCGAGGATTGGGTTTGATGATGAAGGAGGTGCGGGGATTGGGTTTGATGATGAAGGAGGTGCGAGGATTGGGTTTGATGATGAAGGAGGTGCGAGGATCGGGTTTGATGATGAAGGAGGTGCGAGGATTGGGTTTGATGATGAAGGAGGTGAGGGGATTGGGTTTGATGATGAAGGAGGTGCGAGGATGGGGTTTGATGATGAAGGAGGTGCGAGGATTGGGTTTGATGACGGAGGTGCGAGGATTGGGTTTGATGATGAAGGAGGTGCGTGGATCGGGTTTGATGATGAAGGAGGTGCGAGGATGGGGTTTGATGATGAACGAGGTGCGAGGATCGGGTTTGATGATGAATGAGGTGCGAGGATCGGGTTTGATGATGAAGGAGGTGCGAGGATCGCGTTTGATGATGAAGGAGGTGCGAGGATGGGGTTTGATGATGAAGGAGGTGCGGGGATCGGGTTTGATGATGAAGGAGGTGCGAGGATTGGGTTTCATGATGAAGGAGGTGCGAGGATTGGGTTTGATGATGAAGGAGGTGCGAGGATCGGGTTTGACGATGAAGGAGGTGTGAGGATTGGGTTTGATGATGAAGGAGGTGCGAGGATCGGGTTTGATGATGAAGGAGGTGCGAGGATTGGGTTTGATGATGAAGGAGGTGCGAGGATCGGGTTTGATGATGAAGGAGGTGCGAGGATTGGGTTTGATGATGAAGGAGGTGCGAGGATTGGGTTTAGCTGCAGTTACCCTTTTTCTTTCTGCTTGATTTGCTCTTTGTTTCCATAGATGACCTTTCATGACGAGCAGGGAATCTACGGCGTGAATGACCCAAGCAGTCCCAGTGAGTGCGTCAGCAGCAGCGACGATGGAAGTTCCTTAACGTATTCCTCGTGTTCAGATCCTATCCCACCCCCTCCTCAAAGCCCCCCACCCCCTCCACCCATACAGTTCAATGACCCGAAACCCGTCACCTTAATCTCAGAGTTGAAAAAGATTATCCCACCTCCACCCCCACCTCCGCTGCCTCCGCCCCCCTCTTACACTTCAAGCCAACACCATCCTGTGCCCCTCCCTCCACCTCCTCCCCCACCTCCCTTGCCAGCTTCATCCGGCCCCCATCCACTGCACCGTAGCGGCTTTAGCCGCAGAAGTGAATCCAGTCACATGAACGTGAAGAGGCTGCGATGGGAGCAAGTGGAGAATTCCGAAGGCACCATCTGGGGTCAGGTACGTGAAGCAGCTCCTTTAGCGTTCCTGCAGCTTGTCCCTGTCCCAGTTTGACCCTTCAAGCACTGGCGTGACAGAGAGGGTGGGCACTGTCTCTGATGTGGGCATGGAGGAGACAAAATGGGGCGGGGTTTCTGACTACAGGAAGGGTGAGAAGGTTGGGGTGGTTAACAGAGGAAGGTAGGGGGACAACTGGGGAAGGGAGGTCAACACATTAATTATGATATATATATTCAGTGACTCGGGCCCTAGTACTCAGCCGAGCACTCAGCTGGGTCCAACACTCAGTTCATGCGGTCAGCAGTCCCAGTGTTCAGTCTGCACGGTGAGTGGTTCAAATGCTCAATCCACACGATCAGTGTCTCCAGTACGCAGTCAATGGAGAGAAGCTTCTATTTTGGATACTGGATCAAAGTGTGGTGGGTGCTGACTCTCTGCTTCCCTCGTGGGGAGCAGGACAGCTTCCTGACTGGGGCAGAAATCACATCATATCGAAGATAAGTGTCTTTATAGATAACACCTGGTCCGGTTGATCTCCTGGACTGGTTTTGATCGCCTGAAGGGGTCGGAGAGGAAGTTTCCAGAGTATTTTTTTTCCCTTATTGTTTATTTTCCCGCTTCTCCCAGAAGATTACGTGGCTGTGGGGTGGGGGTGAAGTGTTGAGTCGGGATGCTCCGGCCATCATGGTATGGGGCAGGCTTGATGGACCAGCTGGTCAGTTCCTGCCCGTCAGTTTTGTGTGGTCGTAAAGAAAGTTGCTTTAAATGGGAACCGGAAGCATCATAAAAAGGAGATAGATTCTGTGATACTGAAAACCGAACAGGCACTGACTAGAGACCAGTAAGGTCCCAGATCCCCACCTCAGTTTGTGCTGAGTTAGTTCTCAGTCGTGCTGTTTATCTCAATGCCATGGAATATGTTGGGGGGAAATCTGGAGGGTTCTTGCTACTGATCGCTATTCAGTGACCTGGCTGAAAATGTGCACGTGCTTTGTACAGATCAGCTCTTGTCTGTGATATACCCCACGGTCAAATAGTCTGCCGATAGTCACTGTCTAGGCTCACACATGAAAAATGGCCAATTGAATGAGAGACTGAGGGAGAACTGCTGCCTATCGAGCCCTGTGCCAGTATGAGTCAGGAGAGGGAGTGGGTGAGCTGGAGGGCTTGGCTGCCACGTGTGTGTCTAGATGTCGGATGAGGATGTAACGAGCAAGGTGGATAAAGGGGAACCAGTAGATGTCGTGTATTTGGATTTCCAGAAGGCATTTGATAAGGTGCCACATAAAAGGTGACTGCACAAGGTAAGAGCTCACAGAGTTGGGGGTAAAATATTAGCATGGCTAGAGAATTGGCTAACTAACAGAAAACAGAGTCTGGATAAATGGGTAATTTTCAGGTTGGGAAACTGTAACTAATGGGGTGCCGCAGGGATCAGTGCTGGGGCCTCAACTATTTACAATCTATATTAATGACTTGGATGAAGGGACCGAGTGTAATGTAGCCACATTTGCTGATGATGCAAAGATGGGTGGGAAAGCAAATTGTGTGGAGGACGCAAAGAATCTCCAAAGGGATATAGATAGGCTAAGTGAGTGGGCAAAAATCTGGCAGATGGAGTATAATGTGGGAAAATGCAAGGTTATCCACTTTGGTAGGAAAAATAAAAAAGAAAATTATTATTTAAATAGGGAGAGATTACAAAATGCTGAGTTACAGAGGGATCTGGGGGTCCTTGTACATGAATCACAAAAAGTTAGCATGCAGGTACAGCAAGTAATTAGGAAGGCAAATGGAATGTTGGCCTTTATTGCAAAGGGAAGTATAAAAGTAGGGAAGTCCTGTTGCAATTGTACAGGGCGTTGGTGAGACCACACCTGGAGTACTGCGTACAGTTTTGGTCTCCTTATTTAAGGAAGGATATACTTGCATTGGAGGCAGTTCAGAGAAGGTTCACGAGGTTAATTCCGGAGATGAAGGGGTTGTCTTATTAAGAAAGGTTGAGCAGGTTGGGCCTATACTCACTGGAGTTTAGAAGAATGAGAGGGGATCTTATTGAAACATATAAGATTCCGAAGGAGCTTGTCAGGGTAGATGCAGAGAGGATGTTTCCCCTCGTGGGAGAATCTAGAACTAGGGGCCATAGTTTCAGAATAAGGGGAAACCCTTTTAAAATGGAGATGAGGAGGAATTTCTTCTCTGAGGGTCGTGAATCTTTGGAATTCTCTGCCCCAGAGAGCTGTGGAGGCTGGGTCATTGAATATATTTAAGGTGGAGATAGAGAGATTTTTGAACGATAAGGGAGTTGAGGGTTATGGGGAGCGGGCAGGGAAGTGGAGTTGAGGCCAAGATCAGATCAGCCATGATCTTATTGAATGACGGAACAGGCTCGAGGGGCCAAATGACCTCCTCCTGCTCCTATGTCTTATGTTCTTATGTTCCTATGTCGGGGCCTGACCGGGGCAGGAAGCTGTTTGAACCAGTTGCAGTTTGCTGTTACTTTCCCTGTGTTACAAGGACTACACTCCCCACATCGCCTGTGCACCATGTTTCCAAACACAAATCTAGTATTGAAACTGGCTCAGTCACAGTGAGTGGCCTCCAGTGAACATAGGAACAGGAGGAGGCCATTAAGTCCCTTGAGCCTGTTCCGTCATTCAATGAGATCATGGCTGATCTGCGACCTTACTCCATATACCCGCCTTTGCCCCGTATCCCTTAATAGCTTTGGTTAGCAAAAAACTATCAATCTCAGATTTAAAATTAACAATTGATCTAGCATCAATTGCCATTTATGGAAAAGAGTTCCAAACTTCTAGCACCCTTTGTGTGTAGAAGTGTTTCCTCACTGCTGAAAGGTCTGGCTCTAGATTTTAGACTATGCCCCTTAGTCCTAGTGCGAGGGTGAGCAGTGCGAGTTCGGTCACTGTGTAAATAACAAGGATTCTGTGCTGTGCCTCATTGATGTGAAGCTATCTGACAATCAATTATCTCCGGTTAACGTCCGCAAATCATTTTCCTTTATTTTTCTCAGTTTGGAGAAGACTCGGATTATGACAAGCTGAGTGATATGGTCAAGTATCTGGATCTGGAGCTGCACTTTGGGACCCAGAAACCAAACAGTAAGTGACAGCCTGGCATTGCCCACCCACTGAACAGTGTGCCATGATATCAAAGTATGCCAGGCAGTGAGTGTGCACAGTGCGTGACAGTCTGTGTGTGTGCGCCAGGCTCTGAGTGAGTGTGAGCTCCAGGCTCTGAGTGTGTGAGCTCCAGGCTCTGAGTGTGTGAGTGCCAGGCTCTGAGTGTGTGAGCGCCAGGCTCTGTGTGTGTGCGCCAGGCTCTGAGTGTGTGTGCGCCAGGCTCCGAGTGTGTGACGCCAGGCTCCGAGTGTGTGCGCGCCAGGCTCTTGAGTGTGTGCGCGCCAGGCTCTTGAGTGTGTGCGCACCAGGCTCTGAGTGTGTGAGCGCCAGGCTCTGTGTGTGTGCGCCAGGTTCTGTGTGTCTGCGCCAGGCTCTGAGTGTGTGCGCACCAGGCTCTGAGTGTGTGTGCGCCAGGCTCTGAGTGTGTGTGCGCCAGGCTCTGAGTGTGTGATGCCAGGCTCTGAGTGTGTGAGCGCCAGGCTCTGAGTGTGTGAGCGCCAGGCTCCGAGTGTGTGTGCGCCAGGCTCCGAGTGTGTGAGCGCCAGGCTCCGAGTGTGTGAGCGCCAGGCTCCGAGTGTGTGTGCTCCAGGCTCCGAGTGTGTGTGCGCCAGGCTCCGAGTGTGTGAGCGCCAGGCTCCGAGTGTGTGTGCGCCAGGCTCCGAGTGTGTGTGCGCGCCAGGCTCCGAGTGTGTGTGCGCGCCAGGCTCCAAGTGTGTGTGCGCCAGGCTCTGAGTGTGAGCGACAGGCTGAGTGTGTGTGCGCCAGGCTCTGAGTGTGTGCGCCAGGCTCTGAGTGTGTGCGCCAGGCTCTGAGTGTGTGAGCGCCAGGCTCTGAGTGTGTGAGTGCCAGGCTCCGAGTGTGAGAGCGCCAGGCTCCGAGTGTGTGCGCCAGGCTCCGAGTGTGTGAGCGCCAGGCTCCGAGTGTGTGAGCGCCAGGCTCCGAGTGTGCGAGCGCCAGGCTCCGAGTGTGCGAGTGCCAGGCTCCGAGTGTGCGCGCGCCAGGCTCCGAGTGTGCGCGCGCCAGGCTCCGAGTGTGCGCGCGCCAGGCTCCGAGTGTGCGCGCGCCAGGCTCCGAGTGTGCGCGCGCCAGGCTCCGAGTTTGCGAGCGCCAGGCTCCGAGTGTGCGCGCGCCAGGCTCCGAGTGCGCGCGCGCCAGGCTCCGAGTGCGCGCGCGCCAGGCTCCGAGTGCGCGCGCGCCAGGCTCCGAGTGCGCGAGCGCCAGGCTCCGAGTTTGCGAGCGCCAGGCTCCGAGTGTGTGCGCGCCAGGCTCCGAGTGTGTGCGCGACAGGCTCTGAGTGTGTGTGTGACAGGCTCTGAGTGTGTGTGCGCCAGGCTCTGAGTGTGTGTGCGACAGGCTCTGAGTGTGTGTGTGACAGACTCTGAGTGTGAGGGGGGCACGGTGGCATAGTGGTTAGCACTGTTGCCTCACAGCGCCAGGGACCCGGGTTCAAATCTGGCCTCGGGCGACTGTCTGTGTGGACTTTGCACATTCTCCCTGTGTCTGCGTGGGTTTCCTCCGGGTGCTCCGGGTTCCTCCCACAGTCCAAAGATGTGCGGGTTAGGTTGATTTGGCTATGATAAATTGACCCTTAGTGTTAGGGGATTAAATACATGGGGTTACGGGGATAGGGTGGGATATGTGTCGGTGCAGGCTCGATGGGCCGAAATGGCCTCTATCTGCACTGTGGGGATTCTGTGATTCTGTGAGTGTGTGAGCCAGGCTCTGAGTGTGTGCGCGCCAGTGTGTGCGTGCCAGGCTCTGAGTGTGTGCGCGCCAGGCTCTGAGTGTGTGTGTGCCGAAGTGCTGGTGTATTCTCACTGTATTTTAGTCATGCTTTGTGTGGATGGAGCCGGGCTGCCCCCAGTGGTGAGCCAATGCACTACTCTCGGGTTATTCCCTTTCTGAGACTCGGTCCACATGAAGTGATCATCACGCAGCCCATGTGGACTCGGGTCTCACGGCCCAGACACGGCTTGGTGTTGGCCGGTGACATGTGATGATCCGTGTGGTCCTGGTTACAACATTTATCCTTATTCTCTTTCTTTTTGCAGAAGCAAGTTTTGTACCTGTACCTTTTAAGAAGAAGGATGTGGTGGAAGTGCTGTCCCGTAAGAAGGCCTACAACACATGTAAGTACCCTCCTCCCTCCACAGACAGTCTGGCTGCAGTCCAGCTGGGCACAGAATGGCCGATTTTAAACTCCCTACAGCATTGCTGATGGACAAACATTACTCTTGGTATAAAACCCCATTCTCTCCCTCCCTCTTACACATTTCTTGCTACCTCTGTCTCCTCTCTCCTCTGTGCATCTCTAACTCACTCTGTGACTGAGGCATCTTTCTTAATTGATTCACTCAATTTGGATCTTTTTGTCCTTTTTTGAAAGTCCCAGGGAAAGTACAGGAAGATTCCAGCCATCAGGTACTGGGCTGGACATGGCTACTGGGGAGAGGTGGGGTTAGGTAACAGTGTGCACAGGTGAAAGAGCAGCTGAGAGTGGGGGCCCTGGCCAGTATCCAGCTCACTATCAATTCCACCCCAGCCCCGGCCACAGACCTACACTTTCTCCCATTCTCAGCCCTCTAAAAAGTGTTCAAGGCTATGGACCAAGAGCTGGAAAGTGGATTAGGCTAGAGAGCTCTTTCGGCCGGCACAGACACATTGGGCCGAATAGCCTCATTCTGTGCCGTCAATTTCTATGATTCTATGAATTAAATACAGGAAACTCTCGATTTACCAGCACCCAAACAACCGGAAATCTAGGTTAACCGGCTAAATTCAGGAGTAGGTTCAGTTAAGCTTTTCTTCATATTAGTGGCCGTTTCTTGATTCTTGGCCGTGTAATCGGGCGTTCCTGCACTTGTTGCTAAGCAACAGGGACGCTTGGTCTGTGGCCGGGCTTCTTGCACCTGTTGCTAAGCAACAGGGAAGCTTGGATTTGTTGCTGTGTACGGAGCTCTCGTACCTTTTAACTATACCTCGCTGTAATCTGGACTTTTTGATGAACCGGCACCACGCCGGTCCCGTCGGTGCCGGATAAAAAAGAGTTTCCTGTAGCTGGAAACTAGGAGCAAGTAGAAAGCTGGAGCCTGGTGTTGGGAGGGAAGAAGTACCGGACTAGGAGAGAAAGGAGAGCAGGGCTGTGGTCTTTGGAGGGGGAGGCACTGAGAGAGAGTGGAAGATTGGGGACTCGTGATGGAGGGAGGGGGAACTAGGCACTGAGAGAGAGAGTGGGGTCTGGTTCCTGATGGAAGGGAGAGTGGACTAGACAGAGAGAGAGGAGGGATGGGGCCTGGTATTGGGAGGGACTGGGCACGGGGAGAGAGTTGGGAGGTTGCTGCTTTTTGCCTTCTATATTTAGTTATTAGGAAGGGTTGAGCAGCTATTCTCGTTCCCCAGTTCCTCTCTCAGATGGTGAGTGGGCCAGTGGTAAATCAATCCTACTTTCCTTCAGTTTCATTTCAGGTATACCTGTCAGTAACTCTAAGTCTTCTCCACCTCTCCCTGTCTTGCGATGGCTGATTCTCCCGGTGGGTTTATTTCTGACAGCTATCCTCATCGCCCACCTGAAGCTCTCGGCCCTGGAGCTCCGCCGGATCCTCATGACCATGGAGAACGATCGTCTGGAGCCCTCTCACATTAAGCAGCTGCTGCTCTACGCTCCCGACGAGGAAGAGCTGAAGAACTTCAGGCGGCTCGCGGCTGATCCCAGTAAGCTGAGTGAGCCGGACCAGTTCGCCCTGCAGGTGGGTCTCAGAGAAACCAGCACGGCCCTCGTTCTACATCAAAAGCACTTACTTCCATTGCCCTTCACCAGCCTGCCCATTACTTTGGAGTTGATCGGGTAGATCGAAAGAAACTACTTCTTCTGGTGGGGAGGAGTCTAGAACAAGAGGGCAGAACCTTAAAATTAGAGCCAGGCTGTTCAGGGGTGAAGTCAGGAAGCACTTCTTCACACAAAGGGTGGTGGAAATCTGGAACTCTCTCCCCCAAAAAGCTGCTGAGGCTCAACTGAAAATTTCAAAACTGAGATTGATAGATTTTTGTTGGGTAAGGGTATTTAAGGGTTACAGAACCAAGGCGAGTAGATGGAGTTAAGATACAGATCTGCCATGATGTAATGGAATGGTGGAACAGGCTCGAGAGGCTGAATGGCCTCCTCCTGCTCTTTTCCTATGCACTCCCCGTGACCCTTCTCTTTACCAGCTCCTTTGCCCCAATGACACTTCACCACAAGGACATCTACCCCGAAGACCTACAGTAAAGTTCTTATTGTGTTAGTAATGTTGCTCTTGTATTGTCATGTTCGGTTATTTACCCCACTGGGCCTTATTGCTTCACCCTGTAGTCATCCTTTCTGTGTATGAGGAGAGATTGGGTCGATTGGGCTTGTACTTGCTGGAGTTTAGAAGAATGAGAGGGGATCTCATTGAAACTTATAAAATTCTGACAGGACTAGACAGACTAGATGCAGGAAGGATGTTCCCGATGGTCGGGGAGTTCAGAACCAGGGGTCACAGTCTAAGGATAAGGGGTAGGCCATTTAGGACAGAAATGAGGAGGAATTTCTTCACCCAGAGAGTGGGGAACCTGTGGAATTCTCTACCACAGAAGGCAGTAGAGGCCAATTCATTAAATATATTCAAGAAGGAGTTGGATATATTTCTTAAGGCTAAAGGGATCAAGGGGTATGGGGAGAAAGCAGGGACCAGGTACTGAAATTGGATGATCAGCCATGATCACATTGAATGGCGGAGCAGGCTCGAGGGGCCGAATGGCCTACTCCTGCTCCTATCTTCCATGTTTCTATGTTTCTCGCTGTTCCGTGTGAAGTAGTGGAAGGGTTCGCAGGCTGATTAACATTCTGACTGGCCACGTTAACGCGCCTTCCATGGCCGACCCTGTAATAACTACTCGCATTTATACATAGCGCCTTTAACGGAGAAAAAAGTCGCAAGGTGCTTCATAGAGGGCGATCAAAGCTTAGTCAAAGAGGTGGGTTTTAAGGGGGCTCTCGAAAGAGGAGAGGGAAGTGGGGAGGCAGAGGAGTTTCGGGAGGGACTTGCAGAGGGTAGCTGCTGGCCTACTGTCTAGGCTCGCACTGAAAAACCGATACTTGGGTGCCTGTGGAACAGTGACTCCAGCAGGAGTCAGCAGCTTCAGGAAAGGAAAGGGAAAAACACATCCCTGCTTCATATCTTTGCCCAAAGCATCATTCTTCAGCACAGATTCATGAAAAGCCTTTCCTTTCCTTCTGCATCCTTGTATGCGTGTAGATGCTGTCAGTGAAGGAGTATAAAGTCAGACTGCGGAGCTTGCATTTCAAGATCACACTGCAGGAGAAGACGGAGGAGATAAAGGCCGGACTGCAGTGTATCTACAAGGCCTCCGTTGAGTTGAAAAGCGGCAGGAAGCTGGCCAAGATTCTGGAGGTAAGAGACCAGCAGTTCGCACCTCAACCACTGTCTGTGAGACAAGGCAGCAGCAACTGGGATTGAAAATAATACCACATTGCTGCAGAGTTGTGCTGTGGTTTATCTCTGGTACAGCACCAGCTTTCTGGCAGTCAGAAGGTTGTGGGTTCATGCCTCACTCCAGGATTTGAGCCCATAATCCTGGCAGACACTTCAGTGCAGTACTGAGGGATCGCTGCACTGCCGGTGGTGCTGTCTTTCAGATGAGACGTTAAATAGAGGCCCCATCCGCCCTCTCAGGTGGATAGGAAAGATCCCATGACAATATTTAAAGAGCAGGGGGAGTTCTCCTGATGTCCTGGCCAATATTTATCCCTCAACCAACACTATCAAAATAGATTATCTTGTCATCTGTTTGTGGGACCTTGCTGTGCGCAAATTGGTTGCCTTGTTTGCCAACATTCCAACAGTGACTACACTTCAATGATACTTTATTGGCTGTGAAGCACTTTGGGACGTCCTGAGGATGTCAAAGGCGAGTTCTTTCTTTTTCTTTATTTCTCTGTCTTAATGTGGATCTCTCTCTGTCTGTGTGGGTCTCTGTCTGTGTATGTGTCTGTGTGGGTCTCTGTCTGTGTATGTGTCAGTGTGGGTCTCTGTCTGTGTGGGTCTCTCTGTGTATGTGTCAGTGTGGGTCTCTGTCTGTATGTGTCTGTGTGGGTCTCTGGCTGTATGTGTCTGTGTGGGTCTCTTTCTGTGTATGTGTCAGTGTGGGTCTCTCTATGTATGTGTCTGTGTGGGTCTCTGTCTATGTATGTGTCTGTGTGGGTCTCTGTCTGTGTGGGTCGCTCTCTGTATGTGCCTGTGTAGGTCTCTGTCTGTATGTGTCTCTGTTTTGTGGGTCTCTGTCTGTCTGTGTATGTGTCTGTGTGGGTCTCTGTCTGTGTGGGTCTCTGTCTGTCTGTGTATGTGTCTGTGTGGGTCTCTGTCTGTGTATGTGTAAGTGAGGGGTGATGCTGCAGCAGGAGCCCGATGTGTCTAATGGGAGATGGAGTAATCCATGCATAGACATAAAATCCAGAGCAGATTCTGTTGGCTTCAGATGTTTGTGGTTTACCAGCACTCTTATTGCTGATCAATAATCGTTTCTTCGTCTTTACTTTGACAGTTCGTTCTTGCAATGGGAAATTACCTCAACAATGGACAGCCCAAGGGCCCCAAAACCACGGGATTTAAAATTAATTTCCTGACAGAGGTGAGCGACTGACAGTAATAACAGCTGGGTTCAAATGTAATTAAGTAATGAGATGGTGTCAATGTTAAAGGGGCCTCCCAAGGGGAAGGAAGTTCCTCTTGTTGTTGGCTACCTGTGTGAGAGGGAAGGTGAGGGAAGTAATTCATTACGTTGGCAACCTTGGGGTGGTGTGGGGAGAAGGTAGTGATTAATGGTGGCAACAGTTTCGGCGGCAGGGGCGGGGAGTGGTTAATTGTGTCGACACACCTGGGGCAGGAGAGGGCAGTGGTTAATGGGTATCATCAGCTGCTAGCAATGGAAATGAAGTGAATGGTTATCAATGTCAACACTCCCTGGGGGAGGGGAGGGTAGTGGGTAAGTGGCGTCGTCCCTTGGGGAAGGGGAGAGGAGCGGTTAATTGTGTTTGCGTTCCTAGGGGAGAGGTTAACCATGTTGGAATCGCCTCTCATTTGTGTTAAGTGTCCCTATGCTGCGTCCTTTCCTCATTTGATGTGTATGTTTCTCTCCCAGCTTGACACCACGAAGACTGTGGATGGGAAATCGACCTTCTTGCACATTCTTGCCAAATCACTGAGCCACCACTTTCCTGAGCTGCTGGATTTTGCCAAGGAGATTCCGACTGTGACACCTGCTGCAAAAGGTCAGCTCAAAACATTAAGCAGTGTCTGCCTGAGAGGGAGCGAGCGTTTGTACTCAGATTATACGGTGACCAGTCACTGATAACCCAACAAATGCAAATATTTCACTTTGCCAAGAGCCCCTGGGATGTAGCTTTCTGAGGCCCTCCACCATTGGCAGGGTGGTGCTGAGGGTCTCGAGTCTTCTTGTGGTAGTTCCCATCCGGGCGAGCGGTGAATATCCCATCACACTGCTGACTTGAGCCTTGTAGATGGCAGAGAGGCTTTGAGGGTTCAGGAGGTGAGATGCCCCCCACAGAGCACTTAGCCTCAACCCTGTTTTGTAGTCAAAATGTTGATCTGGTCAGTCCTGGTTAGTGACGACCCTACACGATATTGAATGTTGGCAGTGGTGGTGCTGTTGAAAACCCGGAGAAGCCGAGTTGGAGATGTGACAGGAATTTTGGAGTTAGGCGAAAGGATGTTTACTGTAAATCTATAACTGTAGTGTGTGGCTGTTATTTATGTGCTTGTTATTCTTCATGGTAAAAGAAATTTGCTTGATATTTTCAACTTAACACCAGGATGGATGGTGATGTTCTACTGTTTTCAAAGACTGGAGTGAGCCCATTGTCAGTAGATAAAAACAATTACTAAACAGGGTTTGCTGTTCGCTTCCCGGCCACATTACTAAAAGCTTGTCTAGATCTCAAGGTAAGAATAGACATTGTCGAAGTTATGGAGAGGTGCAACTCACCCACAATCTAAGATACAAGAACCGAAACAATCCAGGGCAGGAGAAAGACCCAAACGCATGTAAAATTCTCCCTTTTTTTCCAGTTAATCAGAGAACGATAACTACCGAAATTATTGACATCCACACAACCAGGAAGGACATACAGACAGCTTGTGAGAACATGACGGTCACCGATGAGGACAGATTCGCTGCAGTCATGACCGTATCCTTCCAGACACTCCTGGTGCATCTTATCTTTGTTTATATTGTGTCTGACCATGTGATCTCCGGGACTGGTTTTGATCGTCAGAGAGGAAGTTTCCAGAGTATTTTTTCCCTTACTGCCCCTGGAATTTTCCTAGTTCTTTTGCCTCTCCCAGGAGATTACAGGAAACTCTTTTTTATCTGGCACCGACGGGACCAGCGTGGTGCCGGTTTATCAAAAAGTCCGGATTACAGAGAGATATAGTAAAAGGTACGAGAGCTCCGTACACAGCAACAAATCCAGGCTTCCCTGTTGCTTAGCAACAGGTGCAGGAACCCCAGCCGCAAGATCCAGGCATCCCTGTTGCTTAGCAACAGGTGCAGGAACCCCGGTTACACAGCCACAGATCCAGGAACGGCCACTAATATGAAGTAAAACTTACCTGAACCTACTCCTGAATTTTGCCGGTTAACAGAGATTTCAGGTTATTTAGGTGCCAGTAAATCGAGAGTTTCCTGTACATGGCTGTAGGGGGAAGTGTTTAGCCATGATGCTCCAGCCATCATGGTGTACCATCCAGCACTTGCAGGTCAGGTACAGCATGGTTTAGATACAGAGTTTAACACTTTCTACACTGTACCATCCAGCACTTGCAGGCTAGGTACAGCATGGTTTAGATACAGTTAACACTTTCTACACTGTACCATCCAGCACTTGCAGGTCAGGTACAGCATGGTTTAGATACAGAGTAAAGCCCCCTCTCCACTGCCACATCAAGCACTCCAAGGACAGGTATAACACAGGTTAGATGCCCAGTGAAGTTCCCTTGATTCTGTAAGTATCGTGCACTATTTTGTACAGGTTGCACTGTGCGGGATTGTATAAAGTCCATGTGCAGAGTTACAAGAAATGTCCGGGGAACAGATGCTTGTCACACAAGAGAGTCACCAGTAAACAATTCCTACACTGGACATCAAATAGTCCAAAGTTTTGACAAAAGTGGACGAAGCAGGTTGATAATGTGCAGCCTGCGGTGAAGTGAGAGTTAGGCCTGGTGCGGATCATGTGCTGCTCAGGGTTTGAAAGGTTCCCCAAGTTCTCAGGAGCTGACCTGTATTGTTGTTACTGTCTTAACTGGTGTGTCAGGCATTCCTGGGGGACGCCCAGCCCGTTATCGCTTCCCTCGACTCCCTGCAGACCCGAGCCATCGAAGAGTTCAATAAAGTCTCAACGTTTTTCGGGGAAGATTCGAAGGCGACCACAACTGAAGCTTTCTTCGGGATATTTGCAGGATTTATCACAAAGTTTGAGGTAAGGTTTGGCAGATTATCCTGCAGCAAATCAGTGCAGTTATTAGCCCCCAATCACATTGAGCATTTCCAAAATGTTCTGACTCAGTAAAATCCTATTTTTTTCAGTTCTTTTATGTTTTGCTGCTACTACAATAGTAACAGTCTCTCATCTTCCTTTCAGTTTTATGAAAATATGCAACTGGCATGTGATATATACAGGGAAATATATGATGCGAGTTTAATATACACAAGGGAAATGTGCGATTATACATGGAGAAATATGTGATATACAAGGGGAATATGTGATGTGCATAATACATAGTTAGGTTGAGCTGAAATTTACTGGGAGTGGAGGGTGGGAGGTCAGCCAGGGTAGCATTGGAGCAATCAAGTCTAGAGGTGATGAAGACATGGATGAGGGTTTCAGCGGCAGATGGGCTGAGGTAGGGATGGGGGGCAGGTGGCGGGGGGGGGGCGATGTTAGGGAGGTGGAAGTAGGTGGTGTTTATAATGGAAAGTATATGGGGTCGGAAGCTCAGCTTGGGGTCGAACAGAATGCCATAGTTCTGAACAGTCTTGCTCAGTCCAAGACAGTGGGCAGAAAGGGAGCTGAAGTTGGTGGCGAGGGTACGAAATTTGTGGTGGGGGTCGAAGATGAAGAATTTGGTCTTTCCAGTGTTATGGCTCATGCGAGAGTGTATGTCAGACAAGCACTGACAGAACAGAGGTCATGGGGGCCCAAGAGAGGTGTGGAGAAGTAGAATGGAGTGTCATTGCCGTACATATGGAAGTTAAGCCCATGCCTATGGATGATGTGAACCTGCAGCATGTAGATGAGGGAGAAGAAGGGGCCAAGGATGGATCTTTGGGGTCTCTGTAGGTGAAGGTGTGGGGGCAGTAAGAGAAGCCATTGCTAGAGATACTCTGGCTATGATTGGATAGATGAGTGGAACCAAGCAAGGGCGATTTCAGAGAGCTGGACAGCGGTGGAGAGGCTTTGCAGGAGGGTTGTGTGATTGACTGTGTCAAAGGCTGCAAAGAGGATGAGGGGGGGATAATGCAGCATGATGGCAGTCACAGAGAATGTCTTTCTTGACTTTGGTTATGGCCGTTTTAGTGTTGTTAGAAAGGGAGTTGTGGGTAAGCTCAGCACGGATCTGGATAGTGACAACACGGGCCTTGCAGAGGAAAGGAAATATGTGACATGGAGCAAGTATGTGACACGGATGTGTGATACATGAGGGAATATATTACAGATGCTTGTGATATACACGGGGTGGGGGGGGGACGATGTGTGATATTGCATATGATGTGTGCAGGAAGGAATATCTGAGACTACAGTTATGTCCTTGTCACATGACATATGATATACATTGTTGGGAATAGGTGAGGTGGGTGTGTGGCATATGTGACAGCATGTGTGGCATACACCAAGGGAATTTGTGATATATACCTGGGAAATATGCTCAAGGGTGCATGCTATACACAGGGGAATATATGATGGTGCATGTGATACAAAGGGGAAGAGTTATTTGACTGTGTGTGATAAGTGACATGGGAATTAGATATGCATGGGGGTTAACATATGACTGGGCATGTGATATACATAGAGGGAAATATATGATAGAGTTATGTTAAATACAAAGGGCAGAGAGGGAATGCATGATAGTCGAGGGAACAAACATTTAGAATGAGTTTTGCGAAATAGCATTATTGGGGTCATAGTATCGTGTCTGAATGTGGAAGGTGGAGATGGGACGAATGTGGAAGGTGGAGATGGGACGAATGTGGAAGGTGGAGATGGGATGAATGTGGAAGGTGGAGATGGGACGAAGGTGGAGATGGGATGAATGTGGAAGGTGGAGATGGGATGAATGTGGAAGGTGGAGATGGGATGAATGTGGAAGGTGGAGATGGGATGAATGTGGAAGGTGGAGATGGGATGAATGTGGAAGGTGGAGATGGGACGAATGTGGAAGGTGGAGATGGGACGAATGTGGAAGGTGGAGATGGGACGAATGTGGAAGGTGGAGATGGGATGAATGTGGAAGGTGGAGATGGGACGAATGTGGAAGGTGGAGATGGGATGAATGTGGAAGGTGGAGATGGGATGAATGTGGAAGGTGGAGATGGGATGAATGTGGAAGGTGGAGATGGGACGAAGGTGGAGATGGGATGAATGTGGAAGGTGGAGATGGGATGAATGTGGAAGGTGGAGATGGGACGAATGTGGAAGGTGGAGATGGGACGAATGTGGAAGGTGGAGATGGGACGAATGTGGAAGGTGGAGATGTGACGAATGTGGAAGGTGGAGATGGGACGAATGTGGAAGGTGGAGATGGGATGAATGTGGAAGGTGGAGATGGGACGAATGTGGAAGGTGGAGATGGGACGAATGTGGAAGGTGGAGATGGGACGAATGTGGAAGGTGGAGATGGGATGAATGTGGAAGGTGGAGATGGGATGAATGTGGAAGGTGGAGATGGGATGAATGTGGAAGGTGGAGATGGGACGAATGTGGAGATGGGATGAATGTGGAAGGTGGAGATGGGATGAATGTGGAGATGGGATGAATGTGGAAGGTGGAGATGGGACGAATGTGGAAGGTGGAGATGGGACGAATGTGGAAGGTGGAGATGGGATGAATGTGGAAGGTGGAGATGGGACGAAGGTGGAGATGGGATGAATGTGGAAGGTGGAGATGGGATGAATGTGGAAGGTGGAGATGGGATGAATGTGGAAGGTGGAGATGGGACGAATGTGGAAGGTGGAGATGGGATGAATGTGGAAGGTGGAGATGGGACGAATGTGGAAGGTGGAGATGGGACGAATGTGGAAGGTGGAGATGGGAGGAATGTGGAAGGTGGAGATGGGAGGAATGTGGAAGGTGGAGATGGGATGAATGTGGAAGGTGGAGATGGGATGAATGTGGAAGGTGGAGATGGGACGAATGTGGAAGGTGGAGATGGGATGAATGTGGAAGGTGGAGATGGGACGAATGTGGAAGGTGGAGATGGGATGAATGTGGAAGGTGGAGATGGGACGAATGTGGAAGGTGGAGATGGGATGAATGTGGAAGGTGGAGATGGGATGAATGTGGAAGGTGGAGATGGGATGAATGTGGAAGGTGGAGATGGGACGAAGGTGGAGATGGGATGAATGTGGAAGGTGGAGATGGGATGAATGTGGAAGGTGGAGATGGGACGAATGTGGAAGGTGGAGATGGGACGAATGTGGAAGGTGGAGATGGGACGAATGTGGAAGGTGGAGATGGGACGAATGTGGAAGGTGGAGATGGGACGAATGTGGAAGGTGGAGATGGGACGAATGTGGAAGGTGGAGATGGGACGAATGTGGAAGGTGGAGATGGGACGAATGTGGAAGGTGGAGATGGGACGAATGTGGAAGGTGGAGATGGGACGAATGTGGAAGGTGGAGATGGGATGAATGTGGAAGGTGGAGATGGGATGAATGTGGAAGGTGGAGATGGGACGAATGTGGAAGGTGGAGATGGGATGAATGTGGAAGGTGGAGATGGGACGAATGTGGAAGGTGGAGATGGGACGAATGTGGAAGGTGGAGATGGGACGAATGTGGAAGGTGGAGATGGGACGAATGTGGAAGGTGGAGATGGGACGAATGTGGAAGGTGGAGATGGGACGAAGGTGGAGATGGGACGAATGTGGAAGGTGGAGATGGGACGAATGTGGAAGGTGGAGATGGGACGAATGTGGAAGGTGGAGATGGGACGAATGTGGAAGGTGGAGATGGGACGAATGTGGAAGGTGGAGATGGGACGAATGTGGAAGGTGGAGATGGGACGAATGTGGAAGGTGGAGATGGGACGAATGTGGAAGGTGGAGATGGGACGAATGTGGAAGGTGGAGATGGGACGAATGTGGAAGGTGGAGATGGGACGAATGTGGAAGGTGGAGATGGGACGAATGTGGAAGGTGGAGATGGGACGAATGTGGAAGGTGGAGATGGGATGAATGTGGAAGGTGGAGATGGGATGAATGTGGAAGGTGGAGATGGGATGAAGGTGGAGATGGGACGAATGTGGAAGGTGGAGATGGGACGAATGTGGAAGGTGGAGATGGGACGAATGTGGAAGGTGGAGATGGGATGAATGTGGAAGGTGGAGATGGGATGAATGTGGAAGGTGGAGATTGGATGAATGTGGAAGGTGGAGATGGGACGAATGTGGAAGGTGGAGATGGGACGAATGTGGAAGGTGGAGATGGGAGGAATGTGGAAGGTGGAGATGGGACGAATGTGGAAGGTGGAGATGGGATGAATGTGGAAGGTGGAGATGGGACGAATGTGGAAGGTGGAGATGGGACGAATGTGGAAGGTGGAGATGGGACGAATGTGGAAGGTGGAGATGGGACGAATGTGGAAGGTGGAGATGGGACGAATGTGGAAGGTGGAGATGGGATGAATGTGGAAGGTGGAGATGGGACGAATGTGGAAGGTGGAGATGGGACGAATGTGGAAGGTGGAGATGGGACGAATGTGGAAGGTGGAGATGGGACGAATGTGGAAGGTGGAGATGGGACGAATGTGGAAGGTGGAGATGGGACGAATGTGGAAGGTGGAGATGGGACGAATGTGGAAGGTGGAGATGGGACGAATGTGGAAGGTGGAGATGGGACGAATGTGGAAGGTGGAGATGGGACGAATGTGGAAGGTGGAGATGGGACGAATGTGGAAGGTGGAGATGGGACGAATGTGGAAGGTGGAGATGGGACGAATGTGGAAGGTGGAGATGGGACGAATGTGGAAGGTGGAGATGGGACGAATGTGGAAGGTGGAGATGGGACGAATGTGGAAGGTGGAGATGGGACGAATGTGGAAGGTGGAGATGGGACGAATGTGGAAGGTGGAGATGGGACGAATGTGGAAGGTGGAGATGGGACGAATGTGGAAGGTGGAGATGGGAGGAATGTGGAAGGTGGAGATGGGAGGAATGTGGAAGGTGGAGATGGGACGAATGTGGAAGGTGGAGATGGGACGAATGTGGAAGGTGGAGATGGGACGAATGTGGAAGGTGGAGATGGGACGAATGTGGAAGGTGGAGATGGGACGAATGTGGAAGGTGGAGATGGGATGAATGTGGAAGGTGGAGATGGGATGAATGTGGAAGGTGGAGATGGGATGAATGTGGAAGGTGGGGATGGGATGAATGTGGAAGGTGGAGATGGGATGAATGTGGAAGGTGGAGATGGGACGAATGTGGAAGGTGGAGATGGGACGAATGTGGAAGGTGGAGATGGGACGAATGTGGAAGGTGGAGATGGGACGAATGTGGAAGGTGGCGATGGGACGAATGTGGAAGGTGGAGATGGGACGAATGTGGAAGGTGGAGATGGGACGAATGTGGAAGGTGGAGATGGGACGAATGTGGAAGGTGGAGATGGGACGAATGTGGAAGGTGGAGATGGGACGAATGTGGAAGGTGGAGATGGGATGAATGTGGAAGGTGGAGATGGGATGAATGTGGAAGGTGGAGATGGGATGAATGTGGAAGGTGGAGATGGGATGAATGTGGAAGGTGGGGATGGGATGAATGTGGAAGGTGGAGATGGGATGAATGGGGAAGGTGGAGATGGGATGAATGTGTAAATGTTTAGAATATTTCCCAGAGTCAGCTGTTAAGTTCAAAGAAGAATAGATAATGCAACTGAATCAAAAGTTTGTGATTATGGCTGGAATTTAGCAATGAGAAAGGTAATAAAGTTGATCATCTGCTCAAGGTAAATAGATTACATAGTGAGTAAGAGAGGCTGAAGAGGAATGTAATTTGATAATCACAGGGTGAATCGAGAGGGAGGGCAAAAGTACAAAATGTTTCATGGAGGTGATTGCTTTTCGAACTTAAGTGTGGCATAGTTGAGTACGGACCCCCCTTGGTGATACAGGGACCTGTGCAGACTGGGACCCCTGGGTTTGTTGCCCAGGTCCAGTCTGTGCTTAGTTAGCTGAGCACAGTTAGGGTTGCACAGTTGGCCTCGGTGGCCCTGGGCTAGGGTTTCTGCTCCTGTTCATATGTGGACGTTGTGTGAGGATAGGTTTGGACTCGCACATGAAGAATTCTACTGACATCTACTACAAGCCCACCGACTCCCACAACAACCTGGATTATACTTCATCCCACCCCATTTCCTGTCCCTTTCCCTTCGCCCAGCACGGCCATCGGTGGAGCTTCCCAGCACGGCCATCGGTGGATGTTCCCAGCAGGGTCATTGGTGGAGCTTCCCAGCACGGCCATCAGTGGATGTTCCCAGCACGGCCATCGATGGATGTTCCCAGCAGGGTCATTGGTGGAGCTTCCCAGCAGGGTCATCGGTGGAGCTTCCCAGCAGGGTCATCGGTGGAGCTTCCCAGCAGGGTCATCGGTGGATGTTCGCAGCAGGGTCATCGGTGAAGATTCCCAGCAGGATCATCGGTGAAGATTCCCAGCAGAGTCATCGGTGAAGATTCCCAGCAGGGTCATCGGTGAAGATTCCCAGCAGGGTCACTGGTGGAGATTCCCAGCAGGCTCACTGGTGGAGATTCCCAGCAGGGTGAGTCCAAGAGCTCATGGCCTTTCACAGCAAGTCAATATTTCTTTCCATTTACACATTTTGTGTTTGTGTAGAATGAGACTTTTTTGTCCTGAACCTACAGTTGTACTCTCTACATCCCCCAATCCCACTTTTACCAATAGGATCGTGTCACTTGTTCATTTATTAGTTCAAGATGAGTTACTTTATCACAGCCTGAGGTTTCTAATTTGCATTGAGGTGTAAAAAGTAGGAACAAACTGACCTGTTAACTGCAACAAGAACACATTGGGCTGCCATGGAGAAAGGATCAAGACCACAGGAGGTAAACAACACTTGGAAATGATGCAAGAGTCATGCATGGGATGGACAGCTGGCTGATTCCTGGCTGCACTGGGAGCCAACCTCTTCTAGTTTGAATAATTTTGAAACCAGAAATTAAGAAATGTTGGCCCACAGAGCGGGTACACTGGTTTTGAGGCAGATTTGAAGTAGTGTGTATGGTCAGAACTGGTGTCCGCCTTTTCCCTCAGATCTGTATGGGCTCTTGCCCTGATTGGCAGTCGCATGGGTTGAAAGGGGCATGTCTAACAGGAAAGTGCTGATTGGGTGATGGTTGAATTCATGGGGAACAGTGTGTTGGTTATATTGTGGGGCAGGGGGGATGTTGGCAGAATAAGGAAGCAAGGACAGAGATATATGTGGGAATGTGTCTTTATTTTAAATTGGATAGGTTCCTCTTTATTCACATTCGCTGGACACACGTCAGGGTTACAACGACTGTGATATTCCCCACATTGCTCTTTGTGCAACTGGTTCTGTAGCTGCTTCAGCTTCCAGTGCTGTGGAATCTGCCTTGGCACCAGAGCTCCAAAGAACTGCTAAAGGCTAGTGATGGAAAAAGTATATCACTGGCTGTATGACTGGGTCACATCCAGTGCACCCTGCAGCCAATACTGGGATCTGCCAGGAACCCCCAGGCGTAAGCATTGAACCTGATAAATTAGCTTTAGTTAATTAAACCAAGGAGAGGATAAGGACCCAATGTAGGGCCTTGTCCACAGATATACACCTGTCTGCTGGGCCTGTCCCCAGGGTATGAGATCGGCCTAAGATGACACAGACTAGCACAGTTGCCACTGCTGGGGGTAGGATGTTGCAACCCCCTTGTATAGCAAAACTCAGCTCCACCAACCACAAACCTCTGCACCAGGCATCTGTGGGACATTTGCCGGTTACAGCAGGTGATATAGCACCTCCACCTAGAACTGAGAAACTAAGCAGTATGGAGCCCTTCCTGCAGTGTTCCTGTTACCAATCAAACGTCGCATTTAGGAGTATGTGATGGGAACTGAACCATAATGTTTTGCTAACCCAAGCGGTGATGTTTTGTGAATTACAGAGGGCGTACAGCGATACACAGGCCTCTGTGAACCTGCAGAACCTGAGGGTGGTTTCCCCGCTCGCCTGGTGACACGAATAATGCTTCTCCATTTCCAGCACAGTTTTGCCAAAAAGTGCAATTTTGTTTGACTGACACATGAGTAAGATGATGGACAGTCCCAGCATTGGGATCTCTCTGCGTAATGACAGCGTCGGAAAGAGGAGTGGCTAATTGGAAGCGGCATCACCGAGATCAACTTGGCAACAATGCAGCACCAGAGCGCGACAGAATCGACACCTGTCCATTGCCTGTCGCATGGCTGCCCCCAGTCTCATTTTGTTATCATTAGAATCGGCACTATGTAAAGGCAGATCCTGTAATCGACTGCTGGAGGCTTGAACTCAAGGCCGATTCCTCAACGTGAACCTTTCGATATCCTTTCCTTCTTATTTTATGCCCCTGTTCACTCATCCAAAACCCTCTGTATCCCCACTAACTGAGAGCTCCAAGGCCCCTATTGATGCTGCCCTGCCATGTAATGCCTCACTTTTTACTGTGTTTTGGTTGGTAGTAACTCTTGCCTCCCCACCCTAAATAACTCAGCCATGTGAGACAGAAAGGATACAGAACCAACACCAGAGCATCTGACATCAGAGTCACAGTGTGCACCTGGCCAGGTGGGCCCAGGTTAAAATTGCACCGCTAGGTGGGCACGGTCCAGTTTGAAGCAGGTAGGTATGGGTCAGTACACCCACCTGGCCAGGTGGATGGGGATCAGTACTCATGCCTGGCTATGTGGATATAAGAACATAGGAATTGCTAGACAAAGAAAGGCCAAGGTCCACCTAGTTTGCCTTCTACCATCGCATGATCGGCCATGAATTACTCCATTTAAGACTGAAGTCACTATGGTTCGACTGGTGGGTAAGGGCACTTCCCAGTGTGAGACTGAGCCTGGTGTGGGCCTGCCGTTACTGACACCCCAGAGGCGGCAGAGGTTATTCCCACCACCAAGCACTCTGAGAATTCATCTCCAAACATTTGTATTTTTAAAAGCAAAAGTCCCTTTTTCCCCCCCCCCACCCCTTACTCCCGTGTCTCCCGATGTCGGAGGGCTTCCTAATTATTCAGATGATTACATTTCTGTTGAATGTTCATCCTAGGCAAAGCACATTTCAGAGGCCATGAATCCATCCCGTCCCTTGTCTGGTTTTTTTTGTATTTCCAAAAGATGGTGTCCCCTTGTAACCAGAATTATAATGAATGAAACAGAAAGGGTCCCGTTCTGAGAGGTTGCTTGAATATTTGCTCTTATTCAGCTGCTTTTTACAGGTGTTTGGCCCAGATGTTTGTTACTGTGGTTACTGCTCGTTTAAGTCAATGGACTTTACAACCTGTGCTTTCTTCCTAAAACACTGCAGGAGCCTGTGCAGTCCCAGGTACTCTGTGTGGTATCTGCTTTGTGACTTAATATTCTATGTAGAGACTTGAGAAGAGAAAGATGGAACTTTTTTTTTAAAGCAGGGGTTTGTACCCTGGAACGTTGCTTGTGAGCATTGTGTCTGAAAGTAATATTTATTCAAATAACGTAATTTTTATAAAATGTAAAATCGCCGTCCTTATTTATTTATCTCCTCCAAATATACTGCAGCTCGCTCATTTCTCAAGCATGAAGTGCCTATCTGGTTGGATCAGTGTGCTGAGTGAATCTGAATCCAGTCTGTGCTCCCTCTGATTGTGGTACGCAAGCCTTCAGAGGTCACGCGGCCCATGGGCAGAATCTATTTCAGTTGAGCCCAGTTACTGTGTTTAAAAGCTCAGTACTGTTTTTTGAGTCGGTGTGCTATCTGAAGTCCAGAGTCGTTGGGAAACGTTCATGGAGATCAAACATCATCCGATTTGGACTTGGTGTGAGCTCCGATCTAGACTGTGCCCCATGGCGTCGCGCCAGCAAGAAGGAAGCATTCCAACCAGGTTGATGCCAGCTGCCTTCAGTAAGAACAGCCTCCCCTGCCACAGCACAGCTCAGTTTCATCACATGCACACACCTCTCTTAAAGGGACACCCCCCCTCCGCCGATGGAGACTGAATTATTAACCAATTAGCTGCTTGTGACACTCCCTGTGTCATAACGTTGCGAGGGTTTCAAGTGAATCTAAAGGATGGTTCCAGAACAGGGCTCATGGGGGCCTTTATCCTTAAATATTCATTGAAATGACGGTTGGTTAACTTTAACAAACTTTTTTTTGTCAATTGTCCTCTTTTTCTCCTGAAGGTGCTGACTATTTCAGGGATACAGTTCCACAGGCATCACCTCCCGTCCAGTAGCTTGCCCCAGTGGCCATTATTCATGTGTGAGCCTACACAGTGGGCATTGGCAGGCAATTCAGCCGTGGGGGTGGGCATCCTGTCCTTTCCGTGTCTGATGTCTGCACGCTCGCACTTTCCACCACAAGCTGCCGGACACTGATCAGGCGCAGGAACTCTGCCTGGTTTTCCCACCCCGTAGCCCAAGGTCACTGAACCATTGTACTGCCCCGCCCCGCCCCTCCATTCAGCAGAGTTCAGCTAACTCAGTACTGGCCGGGGATGGAACCTGGGACCTTCAGCATGGCTCAGCAGGTGGTGCATTTACTCACTGAGCCCCCTCTAGAGAGAGGCGTAGTGCTTCCAAACATTCTCAATCTTTGACGCATTAATGAACCATAATAAATAGAAACAACCTCTCCGGGCTCACAGTGCGAGGAGCATAAACCAGGCACTGGGTCACCTGGCCTGACTGTGATGGGCAGTCCTGGGACTCGAACCCTACACTGTTCAGATCAGGAGGCAACCTCTGAACGAACTGCACTATCAAACAGCTCTGAGCACCATTTGGGGCTGTGTTCTTCCCCCCACCCACCCCCACCTCCATTGCCTTGGGACAGACGTGGACAGATGTTTTATCTGTTGGAGAAGGAAAGCCAGGCCTCCTTGATATCTGAGCTCTTTTCCTTGCTCCATTCTCTGTGTAGTGACAAATGAGGTTCGATATCCTAACAGTTGTATCATATAATGTATGCCTACCCACTGCATGTCGAGTAAATGACCCCACCTGAAAAATAAATACAATCTGACTGGGTGAATGTGAAAACAAGTGGTGTGGCAGAAAGGTGAAGGTGATGAAATGGCTTTGAGTTCCACAGAGCAGCGACAAGTGATACTTGGGACTGAGCTAACCAGCGGGTGATTCTCTGGAACCCAACCGGGCGTCAGATGGTGCGTTTGAATAGTAAATATTATTTATTTCCCTTGTTTATAAAACCGCTGCAGCTGGAGATTGGGCTCACGCTTACTAATGTGCAGAATGAATCTTATTTTTCATTTTGTATTGTACACATCTCAGTAATTAAAGCTGGCAATAAAAGAGTTAGTTAATCGGAATTTGGAATCTTTTGTCTGTCTTTGGAATTAATACTGAAATTCAGTCACATCTCCAACACCTTCAAGGTAGCAAATTGTACCACAGTGCTTCTTAAAGAAGGGTGAGGTTGGATACTGAGCAGGTGTGGGGGGGCTGCGGGGGTGGGGGGTAATTAGAGGTGACCGCCCTCCCTCCCCAAAGGCACGGTCAGAGAGGTAGGATGTGGGGCTGGAGCAGGTGGGATAGAACTAGACCGGAAGTATTTGTCAATGAGGACCATAATTTTAAAATCAACAAAATGGGGAGCTCGTGGAAGAGTCTCAGAAACACTGGGGAAAATGACATAAACAAGCCAGAGAAACCCGCCTGAATGTCAACAATCTGCTAGATTACCACCGAGGCAAAGATGAAAATTTACCCCTCTGTCCATCCAACCTTGGATTCCCTTCATGATTTTAAAAACTTGGACCAAATCGTTTCCCCGCTCTCACTTTAAATTACAGGCCTCCTCACAACTTTCTGTTCTTCCGCACCATTGAAAAATGTAGAAATTCTGCTCACCATATGTGTGTTAAGGTCATGAGGCAGCATCGTGGAAAGCACAAATACGGCCTTTCAGCAGAATCACCCCTACTGGGGTTCTCATATATTCCAAAGCTATTGTCAGTAACCTCTCTCAGACAAGATTTGGCACCAAGTACCTCCAAAGCTCTTTGGACAGAATAGTCAAAGAGAAGTGTTTCCTAACTTCACTCCTGAAAGGCTCTAATTTTTAGACTATGCCCCCCTAGCCTTAGGCTCCCCAACCAGCAGAAATTGTTTCTCTCTATCTACCCTATCAGTTCCCCTTAATATCTTGGAAAACTGCGATCAGATCACCCCTTAACCTTCTAAATTGCAGGGAATGCAACCCTAGTTTGTATAATCTCTCCTCGTAATTTAACCCTTGGGAGTCCAGAGGACGTGCCTCGCTTGCTTTCATAGGCAGTTCATTCATTCTCCAATTTCTCTTAGATGTAACGTTGATTGCACTGATAACATTCCTGCCCTCTCCTGAAGCTTCTTCAAAACCCGTCCCTTCAGCCATACCTTTGGTCTCCCATCCCAACCATCTCCATTACTCCCTCCTGCAGCGTCCACTCTTTTGTTGCCCTATTAACTGTGAGGTGCTTTTGAGATGTCTTCCTCCATTATAGAGCAGGGAAGGTTTTGCCGTGGTTGAAAGCAAGAGTCCGACCACCACTTCTCCAAGTGGAATTTCACAGGTTTGGCTAAACACCAGCAGCAACAGGAAGTGCCAAGCTTCCACTTGTTATTCTAGACCAGCATGCTGTCAATCATCCAATCGACAAAACCAAAGTTTAACCAGGCTCAGGTCAAGCAGAGCAGCAAGTAGTTACACACTGACAGTGGTGCATAGCCTCCGGTTTACTAGAAGGTTTACTGCAGGGCCAGTCAAAACAAGGAAGGTAAGGCAACCAGCTCCATGCATTGCCTCAATACAAAAAACAAAAACACCACTAAAAGTAAACAGATGATCTGGTCATTATCACACTGCTGCTTGTGGGAGCTTGCTGTGCGCAAATTGGCTGCCGTGCTTCCTACATTACAACAGCGACTACACTTCAAAAGTACTTCATTGGCTGTAAAGCGCTTTGGAACGTCCTGAGGTTGTGAACGGCGCGATAGAAACGCAAGTCTTTTTTTCTTTTTACGAGATTCTCAGCCAGGCTCCAGGGACAGGAGGGAAGACAATCAGTTTCCAGCAACAGGCCCAGTCCTACTATCCATCTGCATAAGAAGGATTACCATGCTCTACAACTAGCTAGTTAATGATCACTATATATTTGTTTTTTTTTAATCAGCTAAACCACAAATTCAGGCACCAAAAGTTCCAATGAAATGCAATCCAATAAACTGAACAAAGAGCAGGCACAGGAATACTGGACTTCGCTTCTGAAAGCTTCAGAATGCACAGAGGAACACCCAAGTCTCAAAGTCTGTCCAGAGGAAGTAACTGCCCCACTGCCCACCTCTCCCTATTGGTCAATCCGAGCGGACGGAACGCATCAAATCCCGTGTCAATCCATATGAATGGGGTCAGCAGTAGAGCTACGGAAGTACTGTACGCCCCTACAGCTGACCGTGTCAAAACCCTAGAAGCTAGCGAATAAAAAGCAAATAAAGACCGAGGGCAGACAGATTTCCGATAGGTTCAACACTGAGAAGAGCAAGTCAGTCACCCTTTGAAGCACAATGGCTGCTGCACCTGCAGAATCATAGCCCAACATGTCAACACAATCAGGGAGGAGAAAAATATGTGTTATTAGACTCAAAGCAATTAAGGTTTCCAACCCCCCAGGATTGGCCTGGAGTCTCCAGGAATTAAAGATTAATCTCCTTGGCTCAGTTGGTAGCACTCGCACCTCTGAGTCAGAAGGGTGTGGGTTTAACTCCCACTCCAGCGATTTGAGCACAAAAATCGAGGCTAACACTCTAGTGCAGCCCGATTTTCCTTGGTGAATATTCACTAAGTATTCATGGTGGGCTCCTGGCACTACTCGGAAGTCTGCCCCGGGGGGGGAGGGGTTGGGCGGAGGGGAGGGAAATCCAGCTGAAAGAGTCAAGGCAACCAATTTGTGTCCATACCAATGTGACTCACTGCAGTGTCTGAGACTGGTGGAACGCCAGGCCACTAAGTCTACACATTTAATTAGAAAGAAAGAACTTGCATTTATATAGCACCTCTCACGCCCTCAGGATGTCCCAAAGTGCTTTACAGCCAATTAAGTACTTTTGAAGTGAGTCACTGTTGCAATGCTTGAAATCCAAGCCCACAAACTTCCTTTGACAACGAACTCAACTCATTTATTTGGTGACATGTTGCTCTGTTCCACAGAGATCAAGGCTCCCATTTACAGATCATTTGACTACTCCTTTGCACAGGCATTCTTCCCGGCTTGCCCCAAATCATTCCACACCTCTCACCAACAAGTGCAACAACCTTCCTACTGTTTAAGGCCACCGTTGGTGCCAACTCCAATGTGCCCTTTCTATCCTAGCCTCTTCCTTCTCCTAGAGTGGCGGATGGTTCTGAGGTGGCTGGCTGATCATTTGCAGCAGTTGACTATGGGATTGAGGCGGTACTTTGGCTGTGGGACGTTTCCCCTTTCATGAAAAAAAATTAGAGAGAGCAAAGGTGCTCTGCGAGCTGTTAGATGAAATGCAAGCCAGGTATCAAAAAGCATTAATGGGGGTGAAAACAGGTGCTGACAATGAAATATCCAACATGTGAGCCTTCTATTGCTCCCCTATGTGTTCACCTGTGCGTGGAACTGGATTAGGCCACTCAGCCCCTCGAGCCTGTTCCACCATTCCGTTATATCATGGTTGATCTAGAAGTGTGAAGGCTATTGCTGTATCTCCTACATGTTGCTGGTAAATTGCAAATTATGTTCAATGCACTGTACAATGCAATGTTACAAGGTGCTCTGTTACTTTAGATGCCCCTGAAGAAGTCAGTTAACTTCTCCATGGTTGACTAGCCATGCAAGGGTTGCTGAAGGTGGCACTCACTGCCACAGCCATCACCTTCCACAGGACCTAGATCATGCCTTTGAGAGCCTCCTTCCCTCAGGGCCAAAAAGCTAAGTCTAATGCCTGATTATAGGCAGAAACACCTCAACTGGAGTCTGAAGGTTGTGGGTTCGAGTCCCACTCCAGAGACTTGAGCACATAATCCAGGTTGACACTCCAGTGCAGTACTGAGGGAGTGCAGCACTGTCAGACATGCTGCCTTTTAGATGAGACATTAAACCGAGGCCCCATCTGCACAAAGATTCATGGCACTATTTCGAAGAAGAGCTATCCCTGGTGACCATGAAATTATCGGATTGTTGTAAAAACCCAACTGGTTCACTAATGTCCTTTAGAGAAGGAAATCTGCCGTCCTTACCCGGTCTGGCCTATATGTGACTCCAGACCCACAGCAATGTGGTTGACTCTTAACTGCCCTCTGAAATGGACTAGCAAGCCACTCAGTTGTAACAAACCGCTACGAAACACAATAATAAGAAATAAACTGGACGGACCACCCGGCATCGACCTCAGCACCGGCTACAGACACGGCAATGGCACACCCAGCCCAGTCGACCCTGCAAAGTCCTCCTCACCAACATCTGGGGACTTGTGCCAAAATTGGGAGAGCTGTCCCACAGCCTAGTCAAGCAACAGCCTGACATAGTCATACTGACAGAATCATACCTTTCAGCCAATGTCCCAAACTCCTCCATCACCATCCTTGGGTATGTCCTGTCCTACTGGCAGGACAGACCCACCTGGGGTGGCGGCACAGTGGTATACAGTCGGGAAGGAGTGGCCCTGAGAGTCCTCAGCATTGACTTCGGACCCCATGAAGTCTCATGGCTTCAGGTCAAGTATGGGCAAGGAAACCTCCTGCTGATTACCACCTACCGCCCTCCCTCAGCTGATGAATCAGTACTCCGCCATGTTGAACACCACTTGGAAGAAGCACTGAGAGCAACAAGGGCACAGAATGTACTCTGGGTGGGGGACTTCAATGTCCATAACCAAGAGTGGCTCGGTAGCACCACTACTGACCGAGCTGGCCGAATCATGAAGGACATTGTTATAAATCTCATCATCATCGAGAAACTACTCATGAAATAACGCTGGACGGCCAGCTGGTGGCGCCATCCAAGGAGTATAAATACTCGGGCATGGGCCCAGCTTTCATGGGACATTTTGTAAGACAAGGAACTAGTGAAGTACAACTAGACCTCCATGTTCTGAAACAAGTTGGTTAAAGCCTTGCTTTATACTCAAACCAAGTGAGTAGTGAGTTTTATTACGTCAATTTAATCAACTGGATATCGACTCCACGTTTTGGGTGATTTCGGGAACAGCCAGCTACGACTCGAACCGTAGAAGGGAACTCAGACAAGTAATCGATCCATCATGGAGAAACTACTCAGACCCGCCTGTCTCGACCTGGACCCGAATTCACTTACAGCTGCTAAGGTATGGAAACACTGGTATTGTACCTTTTGCAACTTCCTTGAGGAGTGTGGTGAGAATGTTCCTAACAAGTTACGAATGCTTGCTAATTATGTATCCCCTCATGTGTTTGATTATATCGACGACTGTGTAGACTATGACGCCGCTATCCAAATACTACAGCAGCTATATGTCAAGTCCCCAAATGAAATTTTTGCTCGGCATCTACTGGCCACAACTCGACAACAACCCGGGGAATCACTTGACGAATTCCTTCAGAAACTTCGCAGGCTCAGCAAAGATTGTAATCTTAAAGCTGTTACAGCTGAGCAGTACCAGGAGGAGTTAATTCGTGATTCCTTTATTAATGGGATTGCGTCTCCCTTCATACGTCAACGTCTGTTGGAGAATAAAACCCTCAAGTTACGGGCTGCCTATGACCAGGCATGTTATCTGGACTTAGCAAAGAGGAATGCGGATACCTATCTTTCACCACGTGCACAGGCTGCTGCTATCACTTTTAGTGACTCCTTCGATAGGCCTCGGGCGGAAGCCCTCACGGGTGATGACTCCAACCTGGCTGATGACAATCCTACCCTAGAAACCTACACTGATGACGACCCCGCCCTAACGGCATCTTGGCAATCTGGAAGGAAGTGTTTCTTCTGTGGAGGTGCGTTCCATTATAGGAAATTTTGTCCTGCTCGTAACGCAACCTGCAAGCATTGCAGCAAGAAAGGTCACTTTTCTAAGGTATGCCAGTCAAAAGCCGCTGTTAGTAAGAAAGGCCACTTTTCTAAGATATACCGGTCGAGAGCTCCTGTTAGTTTTGCAGCTACTAGCTATAAAACTGCTCCTCCCCCAAGAGCCACTACAGTACTAAGGTTACAGCTGCAATCTATAAAACTGCTCCTCCCCCAAGAACCACTACCAACGTTACAGCTGTCAAGGGTAAAACTGCCCCTCCTCCCATCACAGCTGTTTTTCCCCCAAATCTGTCCCATGCAGCCACGAAGGTTTCGGTAAATGGACACATTTTGAGTGCATTAATCGACTCATGCAGCTCTGACAGCTTCATTAATGAGCGGACTGTCAGTAAGTTAAAACTGCATATTTACCCCTCGGACAGGGAAATTGCAATGGCTCTGATGACACTGACCACCAATTCTTCCAGCTTTTGTCTTGTCGACCTTATTCTCAATGGCTGCACTTATTTCTCTACCCAGCTCGGGGTGCTCAAGAACCTATGCAGTGATGTGCTCCTGGGACAGGATTTCCAAAAACAACGCAAAAGACTCACTTTCGAGTTTGGAGGGTCAAAGCTGGAGCTTACTATTTCCAAAGTACTGTTTTGTGCGCTTTCGGCGACTTCGCTCGACGAGCCCTCCTTCTTTGCCAATCTTTCCCCCCGATGTAAGCCCATAGTCACTAAATCACGACGTTTCAGCCAAGATGATCGATCCTTTATCGAGGCAGAAATCTCTCACCTTCCAGCTGACGGTATCATTGAGACATGTTCATCTTCCTGGCGGGCTCAAGTCGTCGTCGTCAAAAATCCTCTGAAGCAACACAAGAAACGTCTTTGCATTGATTACTCGCCAACTATTAACCAGTATACCGACCTGGATGCCTACCCACTACCACGCATCGATGACATGGTCACTAACCTTGTTAACTACAAGGTATTTTCAACCTTTGATTTAAAAAGCGCATATCATCAAGTACCGTTAAAAGACTCTGACAAAAAGTATACGGCCTTTGAGGCCAATGGTCGGCTGTACCAGTTTTGTCACCTTCCATTTGGGGTCACCAATGGGGTGGCAGTCTTTCAACGGGCAATGGATAGCCTAGTCAAACAGGAGAACTTACGGACACTTTTCCATATCTGGATAATATCACCATTGCTGGTCATGACCAGAAGGAGCATGATGCCAACCTCCAGAATTTTTTTGATGTTCTCCGTCGTCGCAACTTAACCTTAAATGAGTCCAAATCTGTGAAATCAGTACCATCAGTCAACATCCTTGGCTACTGGGTGGGCAACGGTGTCACCAAACCGGATCCGGAGCGACTTCGTCCGCTTCAGGAGCTCCCACCCCCTACGAATCTCGGCTCTCTTCTTTGGGCACTCGGCATGTTCGCCTATTATGCGAAATGGATACCCCACTTCTCCGACAAGATCCAGCCCCTGCTTCACGCAAAGTAATTTCCATTGGAGGCAACGGCTATTTCAGCTTTCAACCTCCTCAAGCGACAACTGGAAAAAGCCACGCTTCATTCCATTGATGAAAATCTTCCTTTCGTGGTCGAGTGCGATGCATCGGATGTGGCGATCTCTGCTACCTTGAATTAAGGTGGTCGACCCGTTGCATTTCTGTCCAGAACTTTGCAGGGTAGCGAGCTCCATTATCCTCCTGTCGAGAAGGAGGCTATGGCCATCATCGAAGCTGTATGTAAATGGAGTCATTTTCTCGCTCGTTGCCATTTCACACTTATAACCGATCAGCGCGCCGTGGCCTTTATGCTGGATAACCGGAAATGCACTAAGATCAAGAATAACAATATACAACTCTGGCGGATGGAATTGGCCGCCTTTGGATACACCATACATTATCGACCCGGCAAAGAGAATGTGGCCCCAGATACCCTCACGCGGGCATTCTGCTCTTCTATGTCAACTTCGACTCTTGCGGATCTTCACACTGACTTATGCCATCCTGGCGTTACCCGTATGTTGCACTTTGTGCAATCTAAAAATCTCCCATTTTCTACGGAAGATGTGAAAAGAACGTGCTCCTCCTGTAGAATTTGTGCGGAATTAAAACCGCAATTCTTCCATCCATCGGATGGCTCGCTCATACACGTTATGCAGCCTATGCAGCGACTCTGCATTGACTTTAAAGGGCCATTGCCTTCTTCAACGCGAAACACCTACTTACTGACTATGGTGGACGAATATTCACGCTTTCCCTTTGCTTTCCCCTGTCCCAATATGCTTACTTCCACAGTGATCAAATGCCTTGACCAAGTCTTTTCCCTTTGCGGTACGGCCAATTTCATCCACTCTGATCGGGGTCCCTCCTTCATGTCAAGCGAACTCAAAAGTTATCTCTCCCAACGGGGAATCGCCACAAGTAAAATGACACCGTACCATCCCATCGGTAACAGACAGGTTGAGAGATACAACGCTATCATTTGGAACGCTGTTCGTCTTGCGCTGAGGTCACACAACCTACCAGACCAGCAGTGGGAAACTATGCTCCCTGACGTGTTGCATTCCATCAGGTCTCTCCTTTCTACGTCTACCAATGTCACACCTCACGAGCGATTCTTCAGCTTCCAGTGTCGCTCCACCCATGGGATGTCTCTACCATTATGGTTGGCAGCTCCCGGCCCCGTGCTGCTCCGAAGATTCGTCTGATCGTCCAAAAACGATCCTCTCGTCGATGAGGTAGAACTCACAGACGTCAATCCCACGTACGCGCACGTGCGGTACCCTGATGGCTGGGAGTCCACCATTTCGCTCCAGGACCTGGCTCCCTGTCCAGCCGGTTCCATGGACCCAACTGATAGAGGGACCCACGGGGATGATGCCGACACTCTGTGCTCCCCCGAAGATGATGCCCTACCTGGGACATCGAGAGATCTGCCAGCTGCCCCACCGGATCCACTCGGGGAGCTGAGCGCTCCCCGTGGGATGGCCACCCGAGGCCAGGACGCCGGTCAATCCCCGGCTATCAAACAGGATGAAGCCAGTTCTGCGCCTGTGGGGACCCGCACCCGGAGTCACGGTCTCCCCAGCCTCCCTCGGGTCGATCTGAGCAACATGGGCCCTGTCGATCCACCGGTACGGATCAAGCGGCCCAGGGACCAAGACACGGTCCGGGAAGACGTGCCTTCTAGCCATAAACAAAAATCTAAAAGACTGCGGCTATTCGTGGTCCACCTAATCCGTTAAGAGGAAGTCATCGGACTTCCAAATCTTTTAGGCAGGGAGAATGTTATAAATCTCATCAACATAAAGAAACTACTCATGAAATAATGCTGGACGGCCAGCTGGTGGCGCTGTCCAAGGAGTATAAATACTCGGGCGTGGGCCCAGCTTTCCAAGGACATTTTGTAAGACAGGAACTAGTGAAGTACAACTAGACCTCCATGTTCTGAAACAAGTTGATTAAAGCCTTGCTTTATACTCAAACCAAGTGAGTAGTGAGTTTTATTACGTCAGACATAACTGCCAGTCTGAACCTGTGACAAGTGGTAAGAGAACCAGCACAAGGGAAAAACTTACTTGACCTCATCCTCACCAATCTACCTGTCGCAGATGCATCTGTCCAGGACAGCATTGGTAGCAGTGACCACCGCGCAGTCATTGTGGAGACGATGTCCTGTCTTCACACTGTGGACACCCTCCATCGTGTCGTGTGGCACTACCACCGTGCTAAATGGGATAGATTCAGAACAGATCCAGCAGCTCAAAATTGGGCATCCATGAGGCGCTGTGGGCCATCAGCAGCAGCAGAATTGTATTCCACCACAATCTGTAACCTCATGGCCCGGCATATCCCTCACTCTACCATTACCATCAAGCCAGGGGACCAACCCTGGTTCAATAAGGAGTATGAAAGAGCCAGGAGGAGCACCAGGTGTACCTAAAAATGAGGTGCCAACCTGGGGAAGCTGCAACACAGGACTACATGCATGCTAAAAAGTGGAAGCAGCATGCTATAGACAAGGCTAAGCGATCCCACAATCAACGGATCAGATCAAAGCTCTGCACTCCTGCCACATCCAGTCGTGAATGGTGGTGGACCATTAAACAACTAATGGGAGAAGGAGGCTCCATGAATATCCACATCCTCAATGATGGTGGAGCCCAGCACGTGAGTGCAAAAGACAAAGCTGAAGCGTTTGCAACCATCTTCAGCCAGAAGTGCTGAGTGGATGATCCATAGCAGCCTCCTCCTGAGGTCCCCAACATCACAGGAGCCAATCTTCAGCCAATTCGATTCACTCCACGTAATTTCAAGAAACACAGAACATAGAACATAGAAAAATAGGAGCAGGAGTAGGCCATTCGGCCCTTCAAGCCTGCTCCGCCATTCAATATGATCATGGCTGATCCTCTATCTCAATATCATATTCCCGCTCTCTCCCTATACCCCTTGATACCTTTTGTGTCTAGAAATCTATCTATCTCTTTCTTAAATATATTCAGTGACTTGGTCTCCACAGCCTTCTGTGATAGAGAATTCCACAGGTTCACCCCCTCTGAGTGAAGAAGTTTCTCCTCATCTCAGTCCTAAATGTCCTACCCCATATCCTGAGACTGTGACCCCTCGTTCCAGACCACCCCAGCCAGGGGAAACATCCTCCCTGCATCCAGTCTGTCTAGCCCTGTCAGAATTTTATACGTTTCAATGAGATCCCCTCTCATTCTTCTAAACTCTAGTGAATACAGGCCTAGTCGACCCAATCTCTCCTCATACAACAGTCCTGCCATCCCAGGAATCAGTCTGGTGAACCTTCACTGCACTCCCTCTATGGCAAGTATATCGCTTCTTAGGTAACGAGACCAAAACTGTACACAGTACTCCAGGTGTGGTCTCACCAAGGCCCTGTATAACTGTAGTAAGACATCCTTGCTCCTGTAGTCAAATCCTCTTGCAATGAAGGCCAACATACCATTTGCCTTCCTAACTACTTGCTGCACCTGCATGTTTGCTTTCAGTGACTGGAGTACAAGGACACCCAGGTCCCTCTGTACATCAACATTTCCCAAACTATCACTATTTAAATAAAACTCTACCTTTCTGTTTTTCCTACCGAAGTGGATAACTTCACATTTATCCACGTTATACTGCATCTGCCATGTATTTGCCCACTCACTCAACTTTTCTAAATCGCCTTGAAGCCTCTTTGCATCCTCCTCACAACTCACAATCCCACCTAGTTTCGTGTCGTCAGCAAACTTGAAAATATTACATTTGGTTCCCTCATCCAAATCATTGATATATATTGTGAACAGCTGGGGCCCAAGCACTGATCCCTGTGGTACCCCACTAGTCACCGCCTGTCACCCCAAAAAAGACCCATTTATTCCTACTCTCTGTTTCCTGTCTGTTAACCAATTTTCAATCCATGCCAGTATATTACTCCCAATCCCATGTGCTTTAATTTTGCACACTAACCTCTTATGTAGGACTTTATCAAAGTCTTTCTGAAAATCCAAATACACCACATCCACTGGTTCTCCTTTATCTATTCTACCAGTTGCATCCTCAAAAAACTCCAGTAGATTTGTCAAAAACTCCAGTAGATTTGTCCCTTTCATAAATCCATGTTGACTTTGTCTAATCCCATTGATATTTTTAAGTGTCCTGTTATCACATCCTTTATAATAGATTCTAGCATTTTCCCTACTACTGATGTTAGGCTAACCGGTCTGTAGTTCCCTGTTTTCTCTCTCCCTCCTTTTTTAAATAGTGGGGTTACATTTGCCACCCTCCAATCTGCAGGAACTGTTCCATAATCTATAGAATTTTGGAAGATGACAACCAATGCATCCATTATTTCCATGGCTACCTCTTTTAGTACTCTGGAATGCAGATTATTAGGCCCTGGGGATTTATCGGCTTTTAGTCCCATTAATTTCTCCAGCACTATTTTTTTACTAATACTAATTTCCTTTAATTCCTCCCTCTCACTAGACACTAGGTTCCCTAGAATTTCTGGGAAGTTATTGGTATCCTCTTCCGTGAAGACAGAACCAAAGTATTTGTTTAATTGCTTTGCCATTTCCTTGTTCCCCATTATAAATTCTCCTGTTTCTGACTGTAAGGGACCTACATTTGTCTTCACTAATCTTTTTCTTTTTACAGTCTGCTTTTATGTTCCTTGCAAGTTTACTCTGATACTCTATTTTTCCCCTCTTAATCAATCTCTTGGTCCTTTATTGCTGAAATCTAAACTGTTCCCAATCCTCAGGCTTGCTACTTTTTCTGGCAACTTTATATGACTCCTCTTTGGATCTAATACTATCCTTAATTTCTTTTGTTAGCCATGGTTGGGCCACTTTTCCTTTTGTGTTTTTGCACCAGAAAGGAATGTATAACTGTTGCAATTCATATATTTGTTCCTTAAATGTTAGCAATTGCCTATCCACCATTAAACCTTTTAACGAAGCTCCCCAATCTATCATAGCCAACTCATTCCTCATACCTTCGTAGCTTCCTTTGTTTAGATTTAGGACCTTAGTATCGGATTGGACTACTTCACTTTCCATCTTAATGAAGAATTCTATCATGTTATGGTCACTCTTCCCTAAAGGACCCCGCACAACAAGATAATTAATTAACCCCTTCTCATTGCACAATACTCAATCTAGGATAGCCTGTTCCCTAGTTGGCTCCTCAATGTACTGGTCTAAAAATCCATCTCGTACACACTCCAGGAATTCAGTGCTATCAAGCGGCACTTACTCACCAATAAACTGCTCACTGATGCTCAGTTTGGGTTCCGCCAAGACCACTCGGTTCCAGAGCGCACTGGATACAGCAAAGACTGTAGGCCCCGAGAACATCCCGGCTGTGGTGCCGAAGACTTGTGCTCCAGAACAAGTCACGCTTCTAGCCAAGCTGTTCCTGTACAACTACAACATTGGCATCTACCTGACAAAGTGGAAAACTGCCCAGGGATGTCCTGTCCATAAATGCAGGACAAATCCAATCTGGCCCATTACCGCCCCATCAGTCTATTCTCAATCATCAGCAAAGTGATGGAAGGTGTCGCCGACAGTGCTATCAAGCGGCACTTACTCACCAATAACCTGCTCACTGATGCTCAGTTTGGGTTCCGCCAGGACCACTCAGCTCCAGACCTCATTACAGCCTTGGTCCAAACATGAACAAAAGAGCTGAATTCCAGAGGTGAGGTGAGAGTGACTGCCCTGGTCATCATGCAGCATTTGACCGAGTGTGGCATTAAGGAGCCCTAGTAAAACTGAAGTCAATGGGAATCAGGGGGAAAACTCTCCACTGGCTGGAGTCATACCTAGCACAAATGAAAATGGTTGTGGTGGTTGGAGGTCAATCATCACAGCCCCAGGACATCGCTGCAGGAGTTCCTCAGGGCAGTGTCCTCAGCCCAACCATCTTCAGCTGCTTCATCAATGACCTTCCCTCCAACATAAGGTCAGAAGTGGGGATGTTCGCTGATGACTGCACAGTGTTCAGTTCCATTCACAACTCCTCAGATAATGAAGCAGTCCATGCGCGCATGCAACAAAACCTGAACGACATTCAGGCTTGGGCTGATAAGTGGCAGTTAACATTTGCGCCACACATGTGCCAGGAAATGACTATCTCCAACAAGCAAACGTCTAACCACCACCCCTTGACATTCAATGGCATTACCATCACCGAATCCCCCACCATCAACATCCTGGGGGTCACCATTGACCAGAAACTTAACTGGACCAGCCACATAAATATTGTGGCAACAAGAGCAGGCCAGAGGCTAGGTATTCTGCGGCGAGTGTCTCACCTCCTGACTCCCCAAAGCCTTTCTACCATCTACAAGGCACAAGTAAGGAGTGTAATGGAATACTCTCCACTTGCCTGGATGAGTGCAGCTCCAACAACACTCACGAAGCTCGACATCATCCAGGACAAAGCAGCCCACTTGATTGGCACCCCATCCACTGTAATGATATCAGCAAATAGTGATGTTATTTGCCTGTTTGATTATCATGCCTTACCAGCATAGTTGCATGTATTGATTACTTATGCCTGACCAGCAGAGGTCATGTGAGAGACAAGCAGTTTGGTTTAGTTTCAGTTTTGTTCTAGATGCATCACTAGCATGATGTCTCCTGAAATGCTGTATAAAGAGTTGAACAGACTTTAGATTAAAAGACATTCTCTTTCATAAATGTCTCGTCATTGAACCCACAAAGAAATCAATACATCCACCACCTTAAACATTCACTCCCTCCACCACCGGTGTACCATGGCTGCAGTGTGTACCATCTACAAGAGGCACTGCAGCAACTCACCAAGGCTTCTTCGGCAGCACCTCCCAACCCTGCGACCTCTACCACCTAGAAGGGCAAGTGCAGCAGGCATATGGGAACACCACTACCTCCAAGTTCCCCTCCAAGTCGCACACCATCCTGACTTGGAAATATATCGCTGATCCTTCATCGTCGCTGGGTCAAAATCCTGGAACTCCCTCCCTAACAGCACTGTGGGAGTACCTTCACCACACGGACTGCAGCAGTTCAAGAAGGCAGCTCACCACCACCTTCTCGAGGGCAATTAAGGATAGGGAATAAATGTTGGCCTTGCCAGCGATGCCCAGATCCCATGAATGAATAAAAAGAAATATTTATCCCTCAACTAACATCACTAAAACAATTTATCTATTAATTTATTTCATTGTTTGTGGGAGCTTGCTGTGCACAACTTGGCTGCCGTGTTTCCTACATTACAACAGTGACTACACTTAAAAAGCAATTCATTGACAGTAAAGCGCTTTGGGATTCCTTGAGGTCGTGAAAGGCTCTATAGAACTGCAAGTCTTTCTATCACAGTCACAGACTGAGCTTAAACGGGTTGATCTTTAGCACCTGACATTGATTGGTGTTAATTTTGTACATTGGACTTTCTAGAATCTTACTGCTAATCTTATCAGATTTGACATTGAGTAATAACACGCCCCTCCTATTCCTACAGCTGTTCGTAACCTTATCAATATCTTATTTAAGATCAATTGTGCTTTCAACTCCTGACAATTTCCTATTCTGAGTTTGGATGGTATTAGCTCAGTTCCTACTGAGCACAAATCCATAGACCAAACTGCTCCCTAATTGTTATTGATTTGCAAGATCACTGAGTGATCAGATAGAAGTAAGGCTGGCACAGAAAAACAGAACAAGTCCCATTGGTGTGGTAAAGGTGAACTGAGATTGGGCTCAACTCATGTTGCATGAAAGAAAGAAAGATTTGCATTCCTATAGCACCTTTCACGACCACAGGACATCCCAAAGCACTTCACAGCCAATGAAGTACTTTTGGAGTGTAGTCACTGTTGTAATGTGGGAAACGCGGTAACCAGTTTGCGCACAGCAAGCTCCCACAAACAGCAACGTGATAATGACCAGGTAATCTGTTTTAGTGATGTTGGTTGAGGGATAAATATTAGCCAGGACACCGGGGATAACTCCCCTGCTCCTCTTCGAAATAGAGCCGTGAGATCTTTAATGTCCACCTGAGAGCGCAGACGGGGCCTCGGTTTTAACGTCTCATCTGAAAGACGGCACCTCCGACAGTGCGGCACTCCCTCAGCGCTGCACTGGGAGTGTCAGCCTAGATTTTTGTGCTCAAGTCTCTGGATGGGACTTGAACCACCTGAGTGGCAGTGTACATTGATGCTACATATAACCTAGACCATTTTGTAGAGGGTGTTTTACCCAGTCTGTCACCTGTGCAACACTTGATCTGCCAGTGTTTGCTTAACGCTGGCACTGGGCACTGTATTGATTTCTTTGTGGGTTCAATGACGAGACATTTATGAAAGAGAATGTCTTTTAATCTAAAGTTTGTTCAACTCAGTTAACAGCATTACAGGAGACACCATCTTAGAGATCCATCTAAAACGAAACTAAAACTAAACTCTGCCTCTGTCACATGCCCTCTGCTGCTCAGGCATAAATAATCAAACAGGCAAATATGCTGGTAAGGCATCATAATCAAACAGGCAAATACCATCACTATTTGCTGATATCATTACATCTCCCTTTCTTAAAACAAAAGTATTTTACTTTTATCTAACAACATGTATTCTTTGTATTACTCTGCATTTTAACTGTAACACTTAATTAACTTACATTATCATTATCAAGGTTTTTTAACCTTGTTTTGTGTGTTCACATGAAATATGTAAATACACTAGAACTTGAAGAGAGAATAAGATAACATTACTTCCTTCTATAACAAGAGTCCTTAAATTTGCTCAATGAGTCTCTCAGGAGGCCTCACGTGTCTTGAGGATTTTCTGATTGATTGTCCTTGAATCTGAGTTGTTGCCTCAGATGATGAATTCTCAGCTGTGTGATCAGGTTGTTCAACAGTATCAGTCTTTTGACCTGCTGTGTGATCAGGTTGTTCAACAGTATCAGTCTTTTGACCTGCTGTGGCTGGTCCCATGAGAAGATCCCGACGATTTCTTCTCAGAACAGCACCCTCATCTGTCTGAATGGTGTATGGTGTGGAGATACCGGAGTTGGACTGGGGTGGACAAATGTAAGAAGTCACACAACACCAGGTTATAGTCCAACAGCTTTATTTGAAATCACAAGCTTTCGGAGTGCTGCTCCTTCTTCAGGTGAAGTGGTTTCAAATAAAGCTGTTGGACTATAACCTGGTGTCGTGTGACTTCTTACATGAATGGTGTATGATCTTGGTTGGACTTCACTCAGGACAGTTCCCTTCTGAGTCCATATGTTTGTTTTGTCTTTGAACCTTACTTGGTCACCAGTGTGGAGTTCAGGTAGGTTTTGTGTTCCTCTGTCATAGTAGTACTTTTGCTTTTCTTTCTGTTGCTCTTTGAACTTCCTCACTTTCTCCCCCTCTTTTGTTTTCAGGAGGTTCTCCGGGATGGGTAGGTTTGACCTTAGCCGACGTCCCATAAGGAGTTGGGCTGGTGACTTACCACACTCGAGCGGCGTTGTGCGGTATACAAGCATGCTCTGGTAGAAGTCAGTTCCACTGTCTCTTGCCTTGTACATCAGTCTTTTCACTGTCTGGACCGATTTTTCCACTAGTCCATTGGACTGTGGAAAGTGAGGACTTGACGCTGTGTGGACAAAGTCCCACTCTTTGGCAAAGTGTCGGAAACTTGCATTGTAAAACTGGGGTCCGTTGTCTGTGAAGACCTCGCTTGCCACGCCATGTCTGGAGAATATGGCTTTCATACATGTTATCACAGCATCTGCAGTGGTGGTGTACAGCCTACAAACCTCTGGATACAGGGAGTAATAGTCTGTGACTACAAGATAGTCCTTCCCTTGACATACGAATAGGTCAGCGCCTACCTTCTGGTAAGGTCTGTCTGGCGCTGGGTGTGGCTTTAGTGGTTCTACCGGATTGCTTGCTCGATATTTCAGGCATATTGTGCAGTTTGACACCTCATTTGTCACATCTTGGTTGATTCGTGGCCAGTACATCACCTCTCGTGCTCTTTTCTTACACTTTTCGATTCCCAGATGTCCTCCATGGATCCTTTTTAGCATCTCTTTTCTCAGACTCTTTGGGATAACTATTTTACTTCCTTTGTAGATGATGTCTTCGACCACTGATAGTTCCGCCCTGCAGTTCCAGTACTCTGCCATGTCAGGTGAGCAGTCTTGCTTCATGTTGGGCCATCCATCCAAGATGCTTTTCCTCAGTCGTCTCAGTGTTTCATCTTTGTTTGTCTCAGTCTTTATGAGCTCCATTTTTGCATCTGCTATGGGCAGTGCACTTGTGATCATGTCCACGTAGGCGTTCACTTTTTCATCCATTGTGGTGTTTGCGGGCTCACATGGGTCAACAGCTCTGGACAACGTGTCTGCTGTATACATCAGCTTACCCGGTGTGTACGCAACATTCAGTGTATAGCGTTGCAGCCTGATCATCATTCTTTGTATTCTAAGCGGACAGCTATTTAGTGGCTTTTGGAACAATGCAATCAAGGGCTTATGGTCAGTCTCTACACTGATTGCTTGTCCTGACACAAACTGGTGAAATCTTTCACAGGCGTATGTGATGCTGAGCAGCTCCTTTTCTATTTGAGCATATCGCGTCTCCGCGTCTGTCATTGAGCGCGATGCATATGCAATAGGTTGCCAGTAGTCATATTTTTGCAGAAGAACGGCACCGAGCCCACTCTGTGATGCATCTGATGATATCTTGATGGGTCTCGTTGGGTCATAAAACCTCAGAACTGGTTCCTCTGTGAGCAGTTTCTTTAGATCGCTCCATGACTTCTCATGCTCATGATTCCATTCCCATTCTATGTTCTTTTCAGTTAGTCTTCTCAGTGGCGCCATCTTTTCTGAGAGATTGGATATGAATTTACCCATGTAATTGATCATTCCATTAAACCTCTGCACATCCTTTTTGCATTGTGGCTTTGGCATATTCTCAATGGTGGACACCTTTCTGGGATCTGGTCTGATGCCCTCACTGCTAAGGATATCTCCCACGAATGTCAGTTCTGTCACCCCGAGCTGGCATTTCTCTCTATTCAGCTTCAGGTTTGTTTTCCTTGTTGCTTCCAGCACTTTTTTCAGTCTCTCGTCATGCTCAGTTCTCGTGGTTCCCCATACTATGATGTCATCCATTGATGTATCAACTCCCTTCAGGTGCTCATAGATCATATGGATAGTTTTGTGATACACTTCAGGAGCTGAGGCAATGCCAAATGGTAACCTTAGGAATCTGTATCTGCCAAATGGACTGTTGAACGTGCACAGTCTTGAACTTGCTTCGTCCAGTTTCATCTGCCAAAATCCTGATGATGCATCTAACTTGCTGAAATACTTTGCATTTGCAAACTGTGACATGATTTCCTCACGTGTAGGAAGCTTGAAGTGCTCTCTCTTTATTGCTCTGTTTAGATCTCTTGGATCCAGGCAAATTCTGAGCTTTCCATTCTTTTTGTCCACAACGACGAGGGAACTCACCCACTCAGTTGGCTCATCTATCTTCTGAATCACGTTCAGGCTTTCCATCCTGTCCAACTCTGCCTTCAGTTGCTTTTGAAGAGCAAACAGAACTTTTCTGCATGGATGTATGACTGTTGGCATACTTTTATCTACTCTGATCGTGTGTTCTCCTGGAAGGCAGCCTAGACCCTGAAATAGGTCTTTGTACTCTTTCATGAGTTCATCATAGACTGTCTCTCCTTCGCTTTCCACAACGAGGACTCTCTTTACCAGGCTCAGTCTCTCACAGGCTTTTAAACCTAGTATGGCTTGCACATCCTTTGGCACCACGATTAATGCTAGCGTGTGCTCTCTGTCCCTGTCCCTGTGTGTCTCTTTGACAATGCATCTTCCTTTCACTGGTATATCAGTACCTGAGTATCCTGTCACTTTCACTTTTATTCCATGTATCTTTGGTTTGGGTCTAATTTTCTTAAAATCAGTCTCTGATATCACATTAACTTGTGCTCCAGTATCCAATTTAAATGGAATGTGTATGTCATTCACTTTTAGTGTCAACATCCAGTCTCTTTTTTCTTTTTTGTTTTCAGACACAACATCCACATAGAACTCCTCTATCTCACTTTCATCTACTGCATGGACCTTGCTTTGTCGTGCTTGGTTCTTACAGCAACGGGCATAATGGTTGTTTTTGTTGCAGCTATTGCATGTTTTACCATATGCTGGACACTTTTTTGGTGGATGCTGTGTACCGCATCTACTACATGACTTTCGATTGCCCCTTTCATTTTTGTTTGCTGGCCACGCCTCTTTTTTCATATTGGCGCTCTTTTCATTAAACGGTTTGTGTCCGTTCATTCTCACTGCATCCACGTTGCAGCTACTGTCACTGAACAGCTCTTTTGCCTGCGACTTCACAGTCTCTGTAGCCCTACACAGTGCTATGGCTTTTCCCAGGTCTAGATTTTGCTCTCTTAGCAGTCTTTCCCTTAGACCATTATCTGGAATACCACACACCAGTCTGTCTTTTATCAGCGAGTCTGTCAGTCCCCCAAATTCACACGTTTTGCTTCTGTTTCTCAGTTCAGTCACATACTGATCAATAGTCTCTCCCGTTTTCTGTACACATGTGAAAAATCTGTGCCTCTCAAACGTCACGTTACGTTTAGGTATGCAGTAGGCCTCAAACTGTTCCATTATTTTATCCAGCTTCATTTTGTCTCCATCAGTAGCAAATGTGAAGTTATTATACACCTCCAGCGCTTCATCACCCACGACATGTAAGAACACTGACGCTTTCATTTTATCACTTTTCTCGTCAGCTCCGATTGCCGCTATATACAACTCCAAACGTTGTTTGAACCTCCTCCAATTTTCAGCCACATTACCTGTCAACTGAAGCTTCGCCGGTGGGTGTATTCCTACCATTTTTCACTTCATTAGCTATTCTCCAAAGGTAAGTAACGATGTTCTCTTTTGGCTTGCTAATATGTGGAGAGCTGATTTAACTTCAGATTTTTCCTCTTCATCTCTTTCAATCACTTCTGACACCATGTATTGATTTCTTTGTGGGTTCAATGACGAGACATTTATGAAAGAGAATGTCTTTTAATCTAAAGTTTGTTCAACTCAGTTAACAACATTACAGGAGACACCATCTTAGAGATCCATCTAAAACGAAACTAAAACTAAACTCTGCCTCTGTCACATGCCCTCTGCTGCTCAGGCATAAATAATCAAACAGGCAAATATGCTGGTAAGGCATCATAATCAAACAGGCAAATACCATCACTATTTGCTGATATCATTACAGGCACGTAGAGTGAAAAGTGGCCTATTTCCCAACACTGCCCTACATCACACTGAGAATGCAACATTTCATGCTTGAGCTTCAATAAAGCTAAGTCAATAAGCACATGTAGGCCACAACTTTCCAAGCCCCCAAACCAGCTGGTGGAGCCTCGGCCACAGCAGGCAACTTATTGGAGAACCGTGGCTACTGCGGCCCCAGTTTTCCATCCACTGACATTAATGGATGGAAAATCACAGGCAATCCACGATTTTCCAATTACCTGGGCTGGAGCGCTTCAGCTATGAAGAAAGACTGGACAGGCTGGGGTTGTTTTCCTTGGAGCAGAGAAGGCTGAGGGGGGACCTGATTGAGGTACACAAAATTATGAGGGGCATAGATAGGGTGGATAGAAAGGAACTTTTCCCCTTAGTAGAGGGGTCAATAACAAGGGGGCATAGATTCAAGGTAAGGGGCAGGAGGTTTAGAGCGGATTTGAGGAAAAACTTTTTCACCCAGAGGGTGGTTGGAATCTGGAACTCACTGCCTGAAAGGGTGGTAGAGGCAGGAACCCTCACAACATTCAAGAAGCATTTGGATGAGCACTTGAAATGCCATAGCATACAAGGCTATGGTTCAAATGCTAGAAAATGGGATTAGAATAGATAGGGCTTGATGGCCGGCGCGGATGCGATGGGCCGAAGGGCCTCTTTCTGTGCTGTATAACTCTATGACTCTATGACTATGCTTCCCACTGCCGGCAAGATCCTGTTAGTTGTTGGGCCTCTGAGACTTCCACCCATATTTCTCCTGAAAAAGAGAGTGTGACGAATGAAGGTGCAGCATTCTCATACAGCTCTGAGCATGTGGTCCATTAGTGGTATTGCCAGAGGCCTGGGAGCAAGTTGTTGGCATCTTGTGTAACTGGAGAGCAATGTGAATCACAGAGGGGAGGAGAATACTGGGCTGCTGGGAGATAAGGAGAAGGCTGTTAAGGTTCAGTTGGCTTTTATGCGATTTTATGCTCTCGCCATGCATAAATTATCAGATAAGTATACTTAAACTTTAACCCAAAGTGAATTTATTCCTTTACTTAATAACACCTAAGTTTGGAATTTGATCTTTAGAAGTATAGAGAGCGTGCAAATTCTTCTGTGCCTTGTTATTAGGGCAGCAGCTCCCACTGGTACTGAAGGATTACCGGCTTCTGTCTCTTCCCGTGTTGACCCGTCGCGCACGAGTGGCGAGACAGTGTAGCTCAGTCCTACCGCGTGATGTACATCTAAAGGTGGAGAGTTGTAGCTGGAAGCCAGGTAAGAGGCATCCAACAGGAACCACCCACTCTACCAGCGCTCTCCGAGATAAGACTGTCAGATTACAGGTAACTTTCAGGCGTCTTTCGGCATTTACAGACAGAATATTGTGATTTCCTGGTTATGAAAACCCAATTTGATTCTCTTCTTTAAAAAAAAATTCTTATCAAAGCCTGAGATAAGGAGGTGAAGACCAGGATCCCTTTGGCCATGGAGAAGACAGACAGCACCCCAGTCAGCACAGTGGACCCTACCCAACCTGCGATGGCACACCAAACCCTGGAGGTGGCTGATATTGTGGTCCTGGTGGTATATTTACTATTTGTCTTGGCTGTCGGACTCTGGGTAAGGGCTCTGTTTACTAGAAGCCGATTTTCTTGGCGGGGAATGGGGAGGGTGATGGATGGGAGTTGTGTGAGTTCAAACACACAGAGGAATGTCTGTGGATGATGGTACATTTGTGGTGGGAAGGGGAAGATGGACACAAGCCTGTTATGCAGTGACCAGATGCGGTGGTGGCAGGACAAGTTGAGAAGACTGTTAAAAAAAGCATACGAGATCCCTGGCTTTATAAATAGAGGCAATATGGGCAGGATTTTCATTGGGCCATGGAGGCAGGATTGGAGGCGCGTGGGGGGTTAAAATCTCGAAATCAGGGGGCACGAACCCATCCCACCCCCAACCCGCCTCCATGCCAGTTTCAAAGGAAGCGGATACCCGACCTGTGCTGGGAGCCGCCTCCCCGAGGCGGGAAGGGGATTAGTGCCAATTAACTGCCTGTTAACAGGTAGTTAACAGGCAGTTTTTAGCCTAATCCCTATTTTTATTCCTGAAGTGTGGGATTCCCGACAGCTCCAAACCACGGCAAGTTAGTGATGTGGACCGTCGGGCTGAAGGGCTTGGAGGGTTCGAGATATCCGGTGTTCAGGTGAGTGATGGGTGCATGAGTGCAGAGGTAAGTGTGTTTGGTGTGTGTAAAGTGTTTAAAGAAGTTTTACTTACCTTTACAGCCTTCCTTCCTTCAGGTCTCGGGAGTCGCTCATCTCAGCGGCACAGAAAGCAGAATGGCCGCGATCTGTCATAAGTTGCAGCATTCAGCTTTCTGTTCTGGAGAGATCTCTAAATCAGCCTGAGAGGAAGGAATTAACTTGGAGTACAGATTGTCAGTGTTTGACAGCTTCAAAGAGCTGTCAAACGCTGATATTTCATCTGTCAAAAGCCCTTGACAGATGAAATGTCAATCTGTGACGTCACCTGTTGCCGGGTGGCCCTTAATTGGCCTGCTGAGCCCGCTGGGTGAGCTCAACAAGATCAATCAAGTGAAAATTGCGTGGGTTGGCCACAACTCGATGGAGGCGGGACTACAACCCCAAAAGTTGTAGTCCCGCCTCCATCACGCCTCCAGTATCAAAATCCAGCCCATAGAGTACAACAGCAAGGAAGTTATGCTGAACCTTCATAAAACACTGGTCCGACCTCAGATGGAGTATTGTGTCCAACTCTGGGCACCACACTTTTTCGGAAGGATGTTAAGGCCTTGGAGAGGGTGTGGAAGAAATTTACTAGAATGTTTCCAGGGATGAGGGACTTCAGTTATGTGGAATGACTGGAGAAGCTGGGATTGTTCTCCTTTGAGCAGAGAAGGTTAAGGGGAGATTTGATTGAGGTGTTCAAAATCATGAACGGTTTTGATAGAGTAAATAAGGAGAAATTAGTGGTGGAAGGGTCGATAACCAGAGGACACAGATTTAAGGTGGTTGGCAAAAGAACCAGAGGCGACATGAGGAAAAAATATACGCAGCGAGTTGTTGTGATCTGGAACGCGCTGCCTGAAAGGGCGGCGGAAGCAGATTCAATAGTAACTTTCAAAAGGGAATTGGATAAATACTTGAAGGGAAAAAAATTTACAGGGCTATGGGGAAAGGGCAGGGGAGCGGGACTAATTGGATCGGCGGCATAGGCACGATGGGCCGAATGGCCTCCTGCTGTCATGGGAAAGTCTCCTGTATGACAATAGCAGGAATGGATTGTCCTCCACCTCTTCTTCAGGCTGGGTCACGTCAAAGAATCCAGGTGGATCACTGCACTAACCTGGAGAGCTTTGAGAGCCAGTCCTGGAGCAAGGAGAAATGTGTGGATCACCGTGCTGATCTATGATCTTGCAGTCTCCAGAACAAAGTTATCTTGGATTAAGTTTGATAAAGTGCCACATAATAGGCTTGTCTGCAAAGATGAAGCCCATGGAATAAAAGGGACAGTGGCAGCATGGATATGAAATTGGCTAAGTGACAGGAAACAGAGAGTAGTGGTGAATGGTTGTTTTTCGGACTGGAGGAAGGTATACAGTAGTGTTCCCCAGGAGTCGGTTCTAGGACCACTGCTTTTCTTGATATATATTAATGACGTGGACTTAGGTGTACAGGGCACTATTTCAAAATTTGCAGATGACACAAAACTTGGAAGTATAGTGAACAGTGAGGAGGATAGTGATAGACTTCAAGAGGACATAGACAGGCTGGTGGAATGGGCGGACACGTGGCAGATGAAATTTAATGCAGAAAAGTGCAAAGTGATACATTTTGGTAGGAAGATCAAGGAGAGGCAATATAAACTAAAGGGTACAATTCTAAAGGGGGTGCAGGAACAGAGAGACCAGGGGGTATATGTGCACAAATCACTGAAGATGGCAGGGCAGGTTGAGAAAGCAGTTAAAAAAGCATATGGGATCCTGGGCTTCATAAATAGAGGCATAGAGTACAAAAGCAAGGAAGTTATGATGAACTTTTATAAAACACTGGTTCAGCCTCAACTGGTGTATTGTGTCCAATTCTGGGCACTGCACTTTATGAAGGATGTGAAGGCCTTAGAGAGGGTGCAGAAAAGATTTACAAGGATGGTTCCAGGGATGAGGGACTTCAGTTACGTGGAGAGACTGGAGAAGCAGGGTGTTAGATCCGTGTGTTAATGGAGACACGGAATGCAGGAGTTGATTTAACAAGTGTTTACTGAACAAAGTCTGGAGGTGAACTAACAACACAAGACGCTACACAGGCTTATATACCTGAGTGGTCACTACTGGTACTACAGTATACAGGGGCTTCAAAAACATAGTTCCTCTTAAAGGTACATACACTACAATTCCTCCCCTTTTAGATAAATAGTACATAACATTTTAAGTAATCATTAAATAACATTTTTACAAGAACAATAATATACACATTTGCTGAAGTTAATCAATTACAAATTCAGTCTCTCTGGAGGCTTCCTGACTCGGTCCAGATAACGCCTCGGTGGTTTAGTAGGTTCTTTTGGCAAGGTCTATTCGGCTTCAATGCTAGTGTCGGGTTTATCTGGTTCCAGTGTCACCGGATTGGAGGTAGATACTATGGGTATCTTTGCTTCATCACTAGGCGTATAGAGTTGTGGTGTAGGTTGTCCTTTTTTGGATGACTCTATGATCTGGTCAGCATGGCGCCTTATTATGCTTTCTCCAATGTCCACGGTATACATCAGCGGTCCTAGTCGTGTGCAAATAGTTCCAGGCTGCCATTTCTCGGTACGGTAGTCCCGGGCCAAAACTGGTTGACCTATCTGGAAGGTTCTAGTTGGCCTTTCATTCATGCTTTGACATTGCCGGTTCTCTACGTCCCTTCTGACGTTTGGCTTGACCAAATCCAGCCGGCATCTTAGTCTTCTATTGAAAAACATCATGGCGGGGGTTTGGTTTGTAACCACATGTGTTGCATTCCTGTACGCAAACAAGAAGTTATCTACCTTATGTTGTAGATTTATGTCTTCATTACCCATGGCCTTTATGGCCTTCTTGAAGGTCTGGACAAACCTTTCAGCCAATCCATTGGTGGCGGGATGGTATGGGGCGGACGTGTAGTGCTTAACCCCATTGTTTTTTAAGAACTTCCTGAATTCTTCGGATACAAATTGCGGTCCATTATCAGAACAGATCTGTTCAGGCAGCCCATTCCTGGCGAATATGGTCCTTAATACTGTGATGGTTTTTTCCGTGGTGGTGGAGGACATCTTTATTACCTCCGGCCACTTGGAGTGTGCATCCACCGTGATTAAGAACATTGAGTCCATAAATGGACCAGCAAAGTCGATATGTACCCTTTGCCATGGAGATGAGGGCCACTCCCATGGATGTAGAGGGGTTTGTGGTGGGGCATTTTGGACCTTCTGGCATCCTAGACAGCTCTTGGTCATTTCTTCGATGTCTCCATCGATACCTGGCCACCACACAAACGCTCTGGCTAAGTTCTTCATTTTCACTCCACCCAGATGCCCCTCATGAAGCTCCTTTAGCACTCTATCCTTGAGTTTGGGTGGAATCACCACTCTGGATCCACACATCATGGTTCCTCGGCACACTGACAGCTGTTCTCTTCTTTGCGAGAATGCTGGCAACAGTGATTCGCCATGTGTTGGCCATCCCTTCACCGTTAAATCGTAGACTCGTGAGAGGGTCGGGTCATTTCGCGTTTCCTTTTCAATGGTAGAATTTGTCACCGGTAGACATTCGACTATGGTCGAGTGGAATATCTCCACTGGGTCCACTGTAGGCGCCTCTTCCACCGTTGGCAACGGTAGGCGCGATAACCCGTCAGCATTCCCATGCTGTTTTGTTCCTTTGTACACTATGTCATATTGGTGTGCCCCTAGGAAAAGGGACCACCTCTGTAGCCTTTGCGCTGTCATAATGGGAACGCCCTTTTTAGGGTTGAATATGGAGACGAGGGGTTGATAGTCAGTCAACAAGGTAAACTTTTGTCCGTGTAGGTAATGGTTGAATTTCTTCACCCCCCACACTAGGCTGAGTGCCTCCCTGTCGATCTGGGCATAGTTACGCTCAGCTGAGTTCAATGAGCATGACGCAAAAGCTATCGGCCGCTCCGAGCCATCAGGGAATCTATGCGATAATACCGCTCCCACGCCGTAAGGGGATGCATCGCACGCCAGTCTGATTGGCAGTGATGGGTTGTAATGAGCCAACACTTCCCTGGACGTGATCAAGCCTTTGCATTTATGGAAGGCACGTTTACAGTCTTTGCTCCATTTCCAAACTACTCCCGTTTGTAGCAGTGCGTTAAGCGGGTGCAGAACCGTCAACAAGTTTGGTAAAAATTTATGATAGTAATTTACTAATCCCAGGAACGACCTTAATTGTGAGACATTTTCAGGCGCTGGGGCCTTTACGACCGCTTCAATTTTTTCAGGTGACTTATGCAACCCTTCTTCGTTAATGACATGGCCACAATATGATATTTGTTTCTGGAAAAATTCGCATTTGGGGCGATTTGCTCGTAGGCCCCGTTCTCTCAGCCTTGTGAGCACCTGCTCCAAGTTGGCAAGGTGCTCGTTGTCGTTTTCTCCTGTTACAAGGATGTCGTCTAGGTAGCATTGAGTCCCCGGAATCCCTTGCAGGACTTGCTCCATAGCTCTTTGCCAGATAGCCGGAGCTGATGCCACTCCGAAAACCAGTCGATTGTACTGGTACAGGCCTTTGTGTGTGTTTATCGTGAGATACTTTTTAGAGGCCTCCTCAACCTCCATCTGTAGATATGCCTGTGCTAAGTCAATTTTGGTGAAACTTTTCCCTCCGGATAGTGAGGCGAAAATATCTTCTATCCTCGGAGGATACTGTACCGTGTGAAGAACTGGGTTTACAGTCACCTTGAAGTCCCCACAGATGTGAACTTTTCCCTGTTCTTCAGATTTATCATTATTCAACGTTTTCTTCATGACCGGGACGATGGGTGTTGCCCACTCGCTCCAATCTACCTTGGATAACACGCCTGCTTTTTCCAAATTCTCCAGCTCTGCCTCGACGGCTGGACGAATTGCGTATGGCACCGGCCTTGCCTTAAAAAACTTGGGAATTGCCGCATCTTCCACTTTTATTGAGGCGGTGGCGCCTTTCAGGGTTCCTAGTTCCTGTTGAAACACTTCTTTGGCATTAGCCAAGATTTCTTTTAATCGTCCAGGTATGACGTCATCATCGTTTTTTTTCTTACTGGTCACCGTCAGTGCCTGAATGGAGTGCCAGTCTAAACGTATCTTTCTGATCCATTCACGTCCCAACAACGGTGGACCACCATCTTGCAGAACGTATAAATACAACTTCTGTATTTCCTTGCTGTTGTATACAACAGGCACCCTTATTTTCCCTCTGGGGTATACTTTCTGCCCCGTATATGTCTTCAAGACAATGGATGTGTCTTTCAAAGGTATATGCGGAAATAGCCGCTCATAATCCCGTCGACTCATGACGGTCAGAGCTGATCCTGTATCTAGCTCCATTTTGACTGGGGACCCCGCTATCGTGAGGGTAACCCAAATGGTCTGGTAATCTTCTTTGGCAATTACATTATGTAATTTGAGACAGCTTAGTCTCTTGTTTCCGGAGTCGCTATCGCTCTTCTGGTCTTCGGAGCTACTGTCCGTCATCATTTGTACCTTTCTGTACTTTTCCTTATTGACCTTTTTACTGTCAGCGGATTTCTTTCCAGATCTGCATACACGTGCAATGTGTCCCATCTTTCCGCATTGCCTGCATGCTTTGTCCTTGAACCAGCAGTCCTTCTGGTCATGGGTGGATCTGCCGCAGCGATAACATCTCTCGAAACCCCATGTCATTTCATGGGTGCCGAAGTCCTGTGGCTTTTGCTGTATCTCTGCAGCTCCTCTTGCTGCTGCTTCGTATGATACAGCCACACTGAAAGCCTTGTCCAGTGTCAAATCTTTCTCAGAAAGTAGTCTTTTCTGTGTTCCTTCGCTTAGGAGACCGCAGATGAATTTGTCTCATAGAGAATCTGCCAGTCCTGCCCCGAATTGGCAGTGCTTTGACAGCTTTTGTAATTTGGTGAGGTAATCAGCGTTACTTTCATTCTTGTGCTGATTCCTCCTGAAGAATTTGAATCGTTCCGCTATCAGCAGCGGTGTTGGGTTTAAGTGCTCCTGTAAGGTATCAACAATCTCCTTAAAATTCTTGTCCATCGGTTTGGCTGGAGTGATCAAGTTTCGTAACAGCCCGTATGTCCTTGCGCCCATCAGATTTAGAAGTACCGATGCCTTTTTATCATCCGCTACTTCATTCGCCTTGCAATATACCTCCACTCTTTCCACATATGTGGTCCAATCTTCTATATCACTATCGAAAGCAGTAATATTGCCAGTCTTCGGCATCTTGAAAATCTAAAATGGCGCTTCCCGCGCTTTTCTTTCTTCCCCGCCGAGTTAAGATGGCGCCTCCTGCGCTTTCCCGCCGCTGCCACTGCTGCCAACGCTGTTGCTGGCGATTAATTTTTTTTTTTTTTTATATATCGCTTCAATAGTTTCTCCGTTACTTGGAGAACCGTTCCCGTCGTGGAGCGGACCCTCTGGGACTTTCCCCTCCCTCTGCTCGGTCCGAACGCCGACCTGCTTTGCAGCACCGGCCGCGCCCTGAGTGCTCCACCCTCTCTCTCTCTTTGCTTCTGCTTCCCGACTCGCTGCCCGGCCCCGTTGCAGAGCCACCCGATCGAGCTCTAGCCCGCCGCAGCCCAGGAAGGATCAGTGCACTACCTGCCACCAGCCCGTTTAGCTGGGGAAACCACAGACTGGAGACCAAGCCTGGCCCTCGTTTTCGAGTTTCTTTGAGTTATTTTTTTTTTCCTTGCTTCTGGCTTCGACCTTCGTCTGAGGAATCGATCCCCTTGAGGTGCTGCCGAATTGCAGGTAAGTTCATTTCTAACTCGTCGCCACTGTTAGATCCGTGTGTTAATGGAGACACGGAATGCAGGAGTTGATTTAACAAGTGTTTACTGAACAAAGTCTGGAGGTGAACTAACAACACAAGACGCTACACAGGCTTATATACCCGAGTGGTCACTACTGGTACTACAGTATACAGGGGCTTCAAAAACATAGTTCCTCTTAAAGGTACATACACTACACAGGGGTTGTTCTCCTTAGAGCAGAGAAGGCTGAGAGGAGATTTGATAGAGCTGATCAAAATCATGAGGGGCCTGGACAGAGTAGATAGAGAAACTATTCCCATTGGCGGAAGGGTCGAGAACCAGAGGACACAGATTTAAGGTGATTGGCAGAAGAGCCAAAGGCGAAATGAGGAAATACTTTTTTACACAGCGAGTGGTTATGATCTGGAATGTACTGCCTGAAAGGGTGGTGGAGGCAGATTCAATCGTGGCTTTCAAAAGGGAGTTGGACAAGTACCTGAAGGAAAAAAATTTGCAGGGCTACGGGGAAAGGGCGGGGAAGTGGGACGATCAGGGGAATTTATAATGGGGAACAAAGAAATGGCAGACCAATTAAATAAATACTTTGGTTCTGTCTTCACAAAGGAGGATACAAATAACCTCCCAGAGATGTCAGGGAACATAGGGTCTAATGAAAGGGAGGAACTGAAAGAAATCAGTATTTGTAAGGAAATGGTGTTAGGGAAATTGATGGGATTGAAGGCCGATAAATCCCCAGGGCCTGATAATCTACATCCTAGGGTACTTAAGGAAGTGGCCCTAGAAATAGTAGATGCATTGCTGGTCATCTTCCAAAATTCAATAGACTCTGGAACAGTACCCATGGATTGGAGGGTAGCTAATGTTACCCCACTATTCAAAAAAGGTGGTAGAGAGAAAACGGGGAATTACAGACCGGTAAGCCTGACATCGGTAGTGGGGGAAATGCTAGAGTCCATTATAAAAGATGTAATAGCAGAGCACTTGGAAAACAGTGACAGGATCGGACAAAGTCAACATGGATTTACAAAAGGTAAATCATGCTTGACTAATCTACTGGAATTTTTTGAGGATGTAACTGGTAAAATAGATAAGGGAGAACCAGTGGATGTGGTGTATTTGGACTTTCAAAAGGCTTTCGATAAGGTCCCGCATAAGAGATTAGCGTGTAAAGTTAAGGCACATGGGATTGGGGGCAAGGTATTGACTTGGATAGAGAACTGGTTGGCAGACAGAAAGCAAAGAGTTGGAATAAACAGGTCTTTTTCCGAGTGGCAGGCAGTGACTAGTGGGGTACCGCAGGGATTGGTCCTTGGATCCCAGCTACTCACAATATATATTAACGATCTAGACGAGGGAACTAGATGTAATATCCCCAAGTTTGCAGATGACACAAAGTTGGGTGGGCATGTGTGCTGTGAGGAGGATGCCGAGAAACTCCAGTATGATTTGGACAGGTTGGGTGATTGGGCAGAAGCATGGCAGATGCAATATAATGTGGATAAATGCGAGGTTATCCACTTTGGTGTCAAAAACAGGAAGGCAGATTATTATCTGAATGGCAATAGAGTGGGAGAAGGGGAAGTGCAACGAGACCTAGGTGTCTTTGTGCACCAGTCACTGAAGGTAAGCATGCAGGTGCAGCAGGCGGTTAAGAAGGCAAATGGTATGTTGGCCTTCGTAGCGAGAGGGTTTGAGTACAGGAGTAAGGATGTCTTGCTGCAGTTGTACAGGGCCTTGGTGAGACCACATCTTGAGTATTGTGTGCAGTTTTGGTCATCTGATCTGAGGAAGGATGTTCTTGCCATGGAGGGAGTGCAGCGAAGATTCACCAGGCTGATACCTGGGATGGCAGGAATGACGTATGAGGAGAGATTGGGTCGATTAGGCTTATACTCACTGGAGTTTGGAAGAATGAGAGGGGATCTCATTGAAACTTATAAAATTCTAACATGACTAGACAGACTGGATGCAGGAAGGATGTTCCCGATGGTCGGGGAGTCCAGAACCAGGGGTCACAGTCTAAGGATAAGGGGTAAGCCATTTAGGACAGAGATGAGGAGGAATTTCTTCACCCAGAGAGTGGTGAACCTGTGGAATTCTCTCCCACAGAAAGCAGTAGAGGCCAATTCATTAAATATATTCAAGAAGGAGTTAGATATATTTCTTAAGGCTAAAGGGATCAAGGGATATGGAGAGAAGGCAGGAACAGGGTACTGAATTTGGATGATCAGCCATGATCTCATTGAATGGCGGAGCAGGCTCGAGGGGCAGAATGGCCTACTCCTGCTCCTATCTTCTATGTTTCTATGAGCTGAAGTGCTCTTGCAGAGAGCCGGCACGGGCTCGACGGGCCGAATGGCCTCCTTCTGTGCTGTAACCATTCTATGATTCTATGATTAAGAATGATGCATTGTTTCTGTCAGTCTATGTACAGGACAAAGAGGAACACTGTCAAAGGCTACTTCCTAGCTGGGAAGGACATGATATGGTGGCCGGTGAGTATTTTGGCTCGTGATTTCATTGGCTGACTGTAGAACTTGACATTGTCTGTTCTGAGACTTCTTTCCCTCTCCTCCATTAGATCGGAGCGTCGCTGTTTGCCAGCAATGTGGGAAGTGGCCATTTTATTGGATTGGCTGGCACAGGAGCAGCCTCTGGGGTTGCAGTCGGAGCGTACGAGTTCAACGTGAGCTCCTTTAACACACTTTCCTTTTTATGTGAGTCAGTAGAGAAAGGTTACCTGTTTATAAAGACTCTGTCTTCCCTCTCCAGATTGTTGTTATGGGCAGTCTGACTGCCCGGCTGTTTGAGATTGGGAACACCGCTGTAAAATAACACAATACTGCCGATTGCGTAAAAGAGAGCAATTGCGTGGTATTTACCCAAAGACCTTCATAGCAAAGTATTTCTGTACCTAAACTATTCCCATTCTCTCTCCTGAACTATTACATTCCTTGTAAATCATAGGCTTCTGTGACAATGGGTCCCAACCATTTCAAAACCTTCTACAACGCTGTCAGTAGAAAGAGCCGGCACAGGCACGATGGGCCGAATGGCCTCCTTCTGTGCTGTATCATTTGATGATTCTTGGAGCAGTCGAAGAGGACATCATAAACTTTTACAATTCAACCTTTTACATACCCTGTACAAACATACATACATCGAGTGTACAGTGGGATTAGTGATCCTTGTATCACGAGGAATAACAAAATCCAAATATTAAAGTGATCTCCGAAATGAATATCCCAATTCTCCATGGGATTTGCTCAGCCTTAGAACTGAGTCATCAAATCTGGGCAGAGGACGAGTAAATACAACGTGGATAAATGAAGGATTTGAGTGTGATTATCTAATGTAAGGCTGTTAACCCAGCTAATCAGGTCATCTCAAGGATCACAAGTAAATAAACAGGTTATTTAACCATCTGAAACTATGACAGAATTATAACATTTGTAGCTAAGCAGGTGTCAGCTTGCCTCAAAAATAACAAACAACGGGTGTGAAATTGGACCCTGCTTCGTCTGTTTTTTGGGTCCAAAGCCCATCAACTCTTGTTGCCAATCACACACGACTGAAACGCACAGGGAGTGTGTCAGTCACCATATTGGTGAGGGCCCCTTAGATTTCCTGAGCTTTAGGCCAATTGCCTATAAAAATCCAGGGCCTAACACCTGTTTCAGTTCCCTTTGCTAAATTGGATCACGTCTGAAGGTCATGGTCAAGGCCCAACCCCGGGGTCTTCAGTACATTACTTCAGTGTAGTATTGAGCGAATGCTCTGTTGTTGAAGGTGCCGTCTTTTGGGCCAAGGCCCTGTCTGCTTGTTCAGATGGACATCATAGATCCCATGACACTATTATAAGAAGTGCAAGGCAGTTCTCCTGATGTCCTGGTCAATATTTATCCTTGAACTAACATCACCAAAACACATTAACTGGCTACTAATCTCATGTTTGTGGGATTTGGCTGTGCGCTAGTGTTTTCCTACATAACAAAGGCGACTACACTTCAAAATAATTCATTGGCTATGAAGTGCTTTGGGACATACTGAGGACATGAAAGATGCTGTATAAATGAAAGGTCTTTCTTTCTTTAGCTAATGTTTGATGAATAAATTGAGGCAAAGCTCCAGAATATCCCTGTTACATTACAATCTACAATATTCAACCCTGACCACATTCCACAGATAACATTTCAGGTCTACATTCTGGTGTTGCATAAATTATTCAAAAATTGTCTGTGTCTACGTTTACCCTCATCACCCTGACCATGTTGTTAGTTAGACATTTGCCCAGTTCCTGTTTAAAGCAGTTAAAGAATATAACAACTTTTTGACACACATTCAACATTATGTGGGAAAGAAACTTCTGATTTCCAGATTCACTTGTGTGTTATGGGCCATTCATCCAACAGTCCAACATTGCTGCATCTCACTCTTCCTTCAATGGTTCCAGACATTTTGTATACGGGCATCATATTGGCCTGTTCCCAATCTACTGATAACTCTTCAATGTCCAGTGACTCCCTCATAATTATTGTTAATGCCTCACAAATCTTTGCCTGAGTCTCACTCAGTACTCTGGGATAAATACCATTCCTTCCTTGTTGTTGTTTTAAACCCTTTTAGCTTGTCTAGACTTCATCTTATTTACTTTAAAGACTTTGGCCAGTGTTGTGTATGTACCTTTAAGAGAAGAACTGATTCTATACTGCAGTACCGGCAGTGACCACCCCTGTATATAAAGCCATAGCAGGCTTCTGTACTTCAGTCTTGAATTACTCTCTGTTCAGTAAATACCTGTTTTATTGTTCTCCTGTAGTCTGAGTATTATTGATCCTCGGACACTACACTGGCGACGGGCAGGTTTGAACTCACCTGCAGTACTGCATCACCTCACGGGGATCTTTTCCCTGAAGAGAAGCTTCTTGGAGGTCGAAGTCAGAACGGCGGGCGTCGACCGCGGGCAACCGCCCAGGGATCCATCGGAGAGTTGCAGGGGAGGCTGTGGAGAGCTGGGCCTGGCTCCCCAGTCGAGGTGTTCCAGCAAGTCGTGCTGGTAGCAGGTAGTGCGCTGACCCTTCCGGACTGCGGCGGGCTCGGGCTCGATCGAGCGGCTCTGCAAAGGGGCCATGCAGCGTCGTCGGGAGGAAGAGAGAGAGAGAGGGTGGAGCGCACAGGGCGCGGTCGGTGCTCAAGAACAGGGCAGCGTGGAGAGGATAGAACGCGGGAAAGGAAAAGTGAGATGCGCCGAAGCCGCGGGTTGCCGCCATTACCCTGTAGAACGCTAGGAGCAGCGTGGCAGCAAGGGGAAGAAGGAAAAGCACGGGAGGCGCCATTTTATTACATTGGGGAAGAAGAAAAAGCGCGGGAGGCGCCATTTTAAATCACCCAAGATGCCGAAGAGTGGCAGTATCACTGCTTTCGACAACGAGGTAGAAGACTGGACCACGTATGTGGAAAGAATTGAAGTGTACTGCAATGCCAATGAGGTGGCCAATGGAAAGAAGGCGTCGGTAGTATTAAATTTGATGGGCACGAGAACGTACGGCCTATTGCGGAATTTAATTACCCCAGCAAAACCACGGAGAAAACTATTGCAGTCCTACGGACCATCTTCGCCAGGAATGGCTTGCCAGAACAGATTTGCTCCGACAATGGGCCACAGTTTGTGTCCGAGGATTTCCGGAGGTTTCTGAGGAATAATGGGGTGAAACATTACACATCTGCCCCATATCATCCAACCACAAATGGATTGGCTGAGAGGTTTGTTCAGACCTTTAAAAAGGCAATAAAGGCAATGCATAATGACGACATACCACTACAACACAAGGTGGATAATTTCTTGTTTGCTTACCGGAATGCGACACATGCAGTCACCAACCAAGCTCCAGCCATAATGTTCTTCAACCGAAGGCTAAGATGTCGCCTGGATTTGCTCAAACCAAACATAAGACGAGATGTTGAAGATAAGCAATTCCAGCACATAAATGAGAAGCCAACCAGGAGCTTCAAGATAGGGCAACTGTTGAGTCTGTGTGTCCCGGTTATGTTTATTATAAATCACTGGACACAGACAACAAGAATAACTTTAACAGGTCTTTACTATTCGGAGGTCAGGGCTGAACTGCCCAGCAAATCACTACACAACGTTTATATACCGGTGTGGTCACCACCGGTATTACAGTATACAGCAGCCAAGAGAAAGTAGTACATCTCTTAAGGTAGTTCTCTTAAGGTGGAACAGGTTACATACACCACAATCCTCCCTTTTTAGCTTAACAGTGTATATCCCCATTTAACATAACATAATAACATATATATATACAACTTAATGCAAAACAGTTCAAAGATTCAGTCTCTGAGGAGGCCTCCTGATCCGAGTTGGATAATGCCTTTCAGGGGTCTCTGATTCTCGTTGCTGGGGTGACTCATCTAGTTGATCTCTTATGGATTGGACATCATCATCAGGTACATTCACTTCTGAGGTAGATGCTTCAGGTTCACTAACTTCTTCCACGGTTGTCTCTGCCGTAACCCTGGGTTCGACCCTTGTTCTCGATTCTACCAGTTGGTCAGCATGACGTCGTATTACATTTTCACCAATATCTACCGTGTACATCAGGGGTCCTTGTCTGGCCCGAATTGTTCCAGATTGCCATTTCTCATTTTTATAGTCCCGGGCTAACACTGGTTGTCCTATTTCGAAACTCCGAGTGGTCTTGTTATTTATATGCTGGAACTGTTTGTTTTCGACTTCCCTCCGCACATTTGGTTTTAACAAGTCCAACCTGGACCGCAACCCCCTGTTATAGAACATCATGGCAGGACTTTGGTTTGTCACTGCATGAGTGGCATTTCGATATGCCAGTAGGAAATTGTCCACCTTGTGTTGCAGTGGAATCTGATCTTCGCTCATGGCCTTTATTGCTTTTTTGAACGTTTGTACAAATCTCTCGGCCAACCCGTTTGTAGCCGGATGATATGGGGCAGAGGTATAATGTTTCACCCCATTCTTCTTCATGAATTTCTGGAATTCTTCTGACACGAACTGCGGTCCGTTGTCTGAACATATTTGTTCTGGCAATCCATTTCTTGCAAATATCGTTCTTAGCACCGCGATCGTCTTTTCCGAGGTAGTGGTAGTCATCTTAATCACTTCTGGCCATTTAGAATGTGCGTCCACCGCAATTAAAAACATGGAGTCCATGAATGGACCAACAAAGTCAATATGTACACGTTGCCATGGGGTTGAAGGCCATTCCCATGGATGCAGCGGTGCAATCGGAGGTGCATTTTGAACTTTTTGGCACCCTGAGCAGCTTTTCGTCAGATCCTCTATCTGTTGGTCGATACCCGGCCACCACACATAAGCCCTAGCAAGGCTTTTCATCTTGACTCCCCCCAGATGACCTTCATGCAGTTCCTTTAGAACTCTCTCTCTTAACTTAGGAGGAATAATCACCCTTGTTCCATACATCAATGTTCCTTGACAGACGGACAGCTGTTCTCGTCTTGCTGAGAATGCCTGTAACAGTGGATCACCATGTGCTGGCCATCCCTTCACTGTCAATTCGTAGACCCGGGACAGTGTCGGGTCGTTCCTGGTTTCTCTTTCAATACTTGCATTGGTGACTGGTAAACATTCGATGATGGTCGAGTGAAATAACTCAACAGGGTCAACCGTCGGTGCCTCCTCCGCTGTAGGTAGTGGCAGGCGCGACAGCCCATCAGCATTACCATGCTGCTTTGTACCTTTGAATTCAATCTGATATTGATGTGCCCCTAGGAAAAGGGACCATCTCTGGAGCCTTTGTGCTGTCATCACCGAAACACCCTTCTTAGGGTTAAAAATGGATACCAACGGCTGGTGGTCTGTCAGTAGCGTAAACTTTTGGCCCTGCAGGTAATGATTAAACTTCTTTACTCCCCACACAAGGCTGAGAGCCTCCCTATCTATCTGAGCATAGTTGCGCTCAGCGGAGGTCAATGATCTGGATGCGAACGCGACTGGCCTCTCCAAGCCATTTGGCAACTTGTGTGAGAGTACTGCCCCAATACCATATGGAGAAGCATCACGAGCCAAACGAATAGGCAGCATTGGGTTGAAGTGAGCCAACACTTCCTCTGAGGTGATCAATGCCTTGCTTTTGTGAAAGGCCCTCTTACAGTCCTCGCTCCACTTCCATGGTACCCCCTTCTGCAAAAGAGCGTTCAGCGGGTGCAGCACCGTGGATAAATTTGGCAGAAACTTATGGTAATAGTTAATCAACCCTAGGAACGACCTCAACTGGGATACATTATCCGGAGCGGGAGCCTTCACAACAGCTTCGATCTTGTCAGGAGACTTATGAAGCCCCTCCTGGTCAATGACATGACCACAGTACGAGATCCGCTTCTGAAAGAACTCACATTTCTGGCGATTAACTCGAAGTCCATATTCTTTCAATCTGGTGAGCACCAGTTCCAAATTTGCAAGATGTTCCTCATCATCATCTCCTGTAATCAGAATATCGTCCAGGTAACATTGTGTGCCTGGAATTCCCTGTAATACCTGCTCCATGGCCCTCTGCCAAATTGCTGGAGCTGATGCCACTCCAAAAACCAGTCTATTATACCGATACAAGCCTCTATGTGTGTTGATCGTGAGATACTGGCGTGACTCTTCCTCAACTTCCATCTGTAAGTACGCCTGCGCCAGGTCTATCTTGGTGAAGTGTTTCCCGCCAGACAACGAAGCGAAGATATCCTCAATCCGCGGAAGCGGATATTGCACCGTGTGAAGCACCGGATTAACAGTGATCTTGAAATCTCCACAGATGCGAACCTTCCCCGGTTCCCCCGGCTTGTTGCTCGATGAACGCTTCATGACGGGAACAATGGGCGTGGCCCACTCACTCCAGTCCACCTTAGACAGTACTCCTGAACGTTCTAGCCCTTCCAGCTCAGCTTCCACAGCAGGTCGTATCACATAAGGTACCGGTCTGGCTTTGAAAAATTTCGGGTTTGCATGTTCTTCAACCTTGATGGTTGCCGTAATTCCTCTCAGTGTTCCCAGTCCCTGTTGGAACACCTCTTTAGCATCGTCCAATATTCTGGACAATCGTTTAGGTTTGACATCTTTTTTTACCGGAATCTACCGTTAGTGCTTTTAAGGAATGCCAGTCCATATTTATTCTCCTGATCCACTCCTGTCCCAGTCGTGGTGGACCTCCCTCAGGTAGCACATATAAGTCCATTCCTCGGCTTTCTTTGCCCTTGTGGACCACCTTTACCTTTATCTTTCCGATGGGGTATACTCTTTGCCCCGTGTATGTTTTCAATACAATCTCCGTATCCCGTAGGGGAATATGTGGGAATAACCTTTTGTAATCTTGCTTATTCATGACCGTCAATGCCAATCCAGTGTCCAATTCCATCTTCACTTGGACTCCTGCTATCTGAAGTGTGACCCAGATAGTTTGGAGGTCTGCTTCATTGCCTACATTGTGTACTCTTAGACAACCCAGTTCCTTACTGCTGGAGTCTGAATCTGACTTCTGTTCATCCGACCTGTTCTCTATCACCTTGTGTACCTTTCTGCACTTTTCCTGCGGTGACTTTTTGTTGCTGGTCTTCTTTCCTGACCGGCATACTTTAGCTATGTGACCAAGCCTGCCACATTTTCTGCATTCCTGATTTTTGAACCAGCACTGGTTCTGATCGTGCGTTGTCTTTCCACAACGATAACACTTTACTGCACCCAAGGCCATTTGATTGGTGCTGAGTTCCGATGACCTTAGCTGCATTTCCGCAGTGCCTCTCACTGCGGCTTCGTGCGATGCTGCAATAGTGACAGCTTTATCAAGCGTAAGATCATTCTCTTCTAGCAGTCGCTTTTGTGTTCCTTCTTTTAACAATCCACACACAAATTTATCTCTCAGCGCATCTGCTAGTCCTGTTCCAAACTGACAGTACTTTGATAGCTTACGCAGTTCAATTAAGAATTCAGCGTTGCTTTCTTCTTTCAGCTGCGTTCTTCTGTAAAATTTAAATCGTTCCGCTATCAGCAGCGGCGTGGGGTTTAAATGATTTTTCAGGACAGTAACAATATTCGCGAAAGTCTGATCCGACGGTTTATCTGGTGATACAAGGTGCTTCAATAGCCCGTACGTCCTCGCACCCATTGAGTTTAATAAGGTTAGTGCTTTCTTATCATCTGGTACCTCATTTGCTTTACAATAAACTTCCATGCGTTCTACATACGTGGCCCAATCTTCGACATCGCTATCAAAAGCATTGATGTTACCATGTTTAAGCATCCTTGCAAGTTTCTTTAAATTTTCTTTTTCCCAAAATGGCGGCTTCCCGCGCTTGTCTTCTTCCCCCGCCTACTAAAATGGCGGCTTCCCGCGCTTGGCAGTTTTTCCCGCGCTCGTCTTCTTCCCCCGCCGACTACAATGGCGGCTTCCCGTGTTTGCCTTCTTCCCCCGCTGGCTGCAATGGCGATTGCCGTGCTGCTGCCGTTCTCGCCTCCCCAGCGGTTCTCAATTCCCCGACGCTGCTTTTTGCTCCCCCGCGGTTCCCGTGGGCATTCACGCTTCCCCTGCTGTTGCGCCTCTCAGCCCCACTTGCAGGCCGGTCCTTTACACCGGCTGCGGTTGAGTTCTCCGCGGTTCTCGTGGCCTTAACGCTGCCCCAGTCGCTGCGCCTCTCGGCCCCGATTGCAGCCCGGCCCTTTTCACCGGCCGCGGTCGAGTTCTCCGCCCTTTTTCCTCCGTTTTCCCTCCCCTACTCCACAGCCAACGCGGCCGACTTTCTGCTCGTGTCGCTGATCAGCTTACCCACCACCGTGGGAGAAGGGATGATCACTGCCTGTCGCTGATGGAGGGCTTCGTGGTCAGAATTTTTCTTTTTAACCCGGGTTCTCGATGCCTCCCGTGCGATGTGGTGCTCAGCAGGATGATGAGGGCGGATGCCTCTTCTCGACGCCCGTTCTGAGGACGAAGCTGCCTTGGATGTAAAACTGCCGCAGGGTAAGATCGGACTCGTCACCACTGTTGAGTCTGTGTGTCCCAGTTATGTTTATTATAAATCACTGGACACAGACAACAAGAATAACTTTAACAGGTCTTTACTATTCGGAGGTCAGGGCTGAACTGCCCAGCAAATCACTACACAACGTTTATATACCGGTGTGGTCACCACCGGTATTACAGTATACAGCAGCCAAGAGAAAGTAGTATATCTCTTAAGGTAGTTCTCTTAAGGTGGAACAGGTTACATACACCACAGCAACCAGTCTTGGCCCGCGACTACCGAACAGAAAAATGGCAGCCAGGAACGATATGCACACAGCAGGGACCACTAATGTACACAGTGGACGTTGGAGAGAGCATCGTGAGACGCCATGCTGACCAGATTCTAGAGTCACAGGAACAAGCCAAACCCATACCACGAGCAGGTGCACCTGGTAATCAACCCGAAGTACAGATTGCGTCTACCTCAGAAGCAGTGGTATTGGAAGCTGATGAACCAACCAATGACAATGAGCCAGAATCAACTCCGCCGCAAGAACAGGATACTTGAGAAAGGCGTTATCCAGTCAGGATCAGGAAGCCTCCTCAAAGACTGAACTTATAAATGATTATTTCAGTTGATGTATATAGTACAGAGAAAATTGTAATTGTAATTAGTTATTATTTAGTTGTTAAATGAATGTTATGTACTGTTTATCTAAAAGGGGAGGAATTGTTGTGTATGTACCTTTAAGAGAAGAACTGATTCTATACTGCAGTACCGGCAATGACCACCCCTGTATATAAAGCCATAGCAGGCTTCTGTACTTCAGTCTTGAATTACTCTCTGTTCAGTAAATACCTGTTTTATTGTTCTCCTGCAGTCTGAGTATTATTGATCCTCGGACACTACAGCCAGGGGAATGGAGGGGTGGTGGTAGTCACTGGTGGGGGGTCAGTGGGGACGGACGGTCACTGGGGGGATGGACGGTCACTGGGGGGGGGGGGCGACAGTCACTGGAGGGGCGGAGGGTCACTGGGGGGGCGGCAGGAATGGTTACTAGGGAGGGTCACTGGGGGGGTGGGGATGGTCAGTGGGGGTCACTGGGGGGGTGGATGGTCACTGGGGGGGTGGATGGACGGTCACTGGAGAGGCGGACAGTCACTGGGGGTCACTGGGGGTCACTGGGGTGAATGTAACTCTTGTCTGGGGGGGTAAGACCATAACACACGGTGATAGAATCTTCTTGCTCCAGTTCTACTGTAGTAATTTCCCTCTTTTTCTTTCCTTAGGGGATGATTATTCTAATCCTGCTGGCCTGGTTTTTTCTCCCCATCTACATTGCAGCTGAGGTAAAGTTTTTCAACTTTTCTGGAACAAACTGATCACTTTCATTCACTGGAAAATGTCCTATTTCTGCTTTTTATTTGCTCCCTGCTGGGTTCCTCTGAGCACAGTGAGGGAGCGCTCTAACCAAGTGCTACATTCCTCCTGATTACTATCAATTTTGGGAAATTTTATTTGACTGAGCAGCTCTCTGAATGGGTTCAGTCCCACTGACACGCAATGTGTATGCAGTGGCCAGGAGATGAGGCAGGGAATCCCTTTCGTGGGTTGCCCGCTCAACAGGCATTCGCACGATACAACGATAATGGAGTTGTTGACTAATCGTGACAATCAATGTCAAAAAAGATTTTACATTTCATAAAAACATAAGAAATAGGAGCAGGAGTCGGCCATTTGACCCCTCAAGCCTGCTCCGCCATTCAATAAGATCATGGCTGATCTTCTACCTCATCTCCACTTTTCTGCACTATCCCCATATCCCTTAGTTCCCAAAAATGTATCGACTTCTGTGTTGAATATACTCAACGACTGAGCCTCCACAGCCCTCTGGGGTAGAGAATTCCAAAGATTCACCACCCTCTGAGTGAAGAAATTTCTCCTCATCTCAGTCCTAAATGGCCGACCCCTTATTCTGAGACTGTGACCCTGTGTTCTAGATTCCCCAGCCAGGGGAAACATTTTCTCAGCATTAACCCTGTCAAGCCCCTTGAGAATTTTAATATGTTTCAATTAGATCACCTCTCATTCTTCTAAACTCGAGGGAATATAAGCCTAGTCTACTCAATCTCTCCTCATAGAGCAATCCCCTCATCCCAGGAACCAGTCTAGTGAACCTTTGGTGCACTCTCTCTCAGGCAAGTATATCTTTCCTTATTTCACAACCTCAGGATGTCACAAAATGCTTTACAGCCAATTAAGTGCTTTTTTTGAAGTGTGGTCACTGTTGTAATGCAGGAAACGTGGCAGACAATTTGCACACAGCAAGATTTCACAAACAGCAATGAGATAATCAACAGATTTTTTTTTAAAGTGCTGTTGGTTGAGGGATAAATATTGGCCAGGTTACGCTGGGAGAACTCCCCTGCACTTCTTCGAAATAGTGCCGTGGGATCTTTTACATCCAACCTGAGCCTCGGTTTAACATCTCATTTGAAAGACAACAACTCTCAACAGTGCAGCGTTCCCTCAGCACTGCACTGGAGTGTCAGCCTAGCATTAAGTGCACAAGTCTCTGGATTGGGACTTGAACCCACAACCATTCTGACTCCGAGGCGAGAGTGCTGCCCACTGAGCCACGACTGACACAATGTCTAATTACTCCTTTTCGTGGTTGTCCTGGCCTGTGGTGGCTTCCTGTATGGTCCATTTCAATTTCTGCCCCCTCTAATGGGTGGGGCTGTGATTCTCTTTCACTGCAGTAATCCCTCCGGCTTTGGAAACGTTCCAAACATGCCCCCCAAATAACTACCAAAAAGCCCCATTTTGTTCTGATATTTGTGTAATTGTCTCCGTTCTATCAGTGTTGCAATAGCGATGAACATATTCTCTCTCTCTGCAGGTCACCACTATGCCTGAATATTTACAAAAACGATTTGGAGGCCAAAGAATTCGGCTCTTTATTGCAGTTCTCTATTTGTTCATCTATATATTCACAAAGATATCAGTAAGTATACAATTTTGAAAAGGCCAACTTGAAGACAATGAGGGGAGGATACAGTAGCATAGTGGTTATGTTACTTGGCTAGTAATCCAGAAACCTGGATTCATGATCCGGAGACGTGAGTTCAAATCCCACCACAAATTACAGCGGATGCTGAAAATCTGAAATATAAACAGCGCTGGCTCGTGGGATACCAGACCGCGCGTGCACAGTACCCAACTGGACCACGCATTCGTTGGCTCCATGCGGAGGTCAGGGGATCCATTGGTGGCTGGTGGGGGGAAGATCGAGGATTGAAAGGGGAGAGAGAGGAAGACTGGGGGGGGTGAGTGAGAGAGACGGGAGAGAGAGAGACTGGGGAGAAGAGAGAGGGATGGAGGGGGAGGGAGAGAGACTGGGGGAGAGAGAGAGAGAGAGAGACGAGAGAGAGAGACTAGGGGGGAGAGAGTGGGACACAGAGAGAGGGACTCGGAGGGAGAGGGGGACAGAGAGAAGGAGAGGGGATGGAGGGAGAGAGAGAGAGGGACAGAGAGAGGGGTGAGGCTCCAGACGTGTGTAGTCTGTTCCCGGGGACTGACAACACAGGTGGAGGTGCAGCACATATAGAATGGCCGCTGGAAGGAGGCTAAAGCAAAGTTTTAGGCCCTTGGTGAAATAAAAATTTAATTTTTTTTAATTCAGAAAATTGTTTATAGCGTGAAAAAAATACAGGAACATGATGTTGAATGTCCCGCGGTAAGTTCCAGTTAAATTTTGCCAGGTGTTGTCCCCCTTCTGAAAGAGTCTATCAGGGTTATGTTATGAGAGAGGGGGGAAAGTTTGTGCCCCTGTTTGTACCTCAGAGTCTGTGAGAGACGGGGGGAACGGCAGCAGAAAAAGAGGAAACAACTTCTCTCTTTGGTGTCATCGGCAAATTTTGAATTTCTACTCTGTATTCCAATATCCAGGTCATTTATATATATGTAGCCTGGCGAAATGGAGCAGCACAGGACACGAACTTTCGTTTTTGGGGTTTTTTATTCTGTATTAATAACTTGGGTCTAGGTTTAGGATGAAATTGTAAATACATAAAACACAGTCGACAAAATACGGCAGTGGCTTGCCCAACTCTCCTCAGAGCACACCCCCCACGCTGCATCTAGAAAATGGAGGCTGTGAAGAAAGGGGAGGTTCCTTTGGCATCACATGGCCCTTCCCATAAACCTTTTCTCCTTTTTTCAAATTCTAAAGGGGAAAATGAACCGCGCCATCTAGTGGACTTAAATATTCACTGCATTTTCCCACTTGGCTACATTCTCCCCTGCTTTAAAGTCAACGTCCTCGGTGACTTAGCACCCGTTTTTCACTTCTTTTACAGCTTCTCGAAAAAATGCAGTACCCAGACTCGATAAAACATGAGAGAACACCTCAGGACTGAGTGAGACTGCATTACAGGCTGACTGAGGCAAATGGTATGGGTTAGGGTTTACCCCAGCATTGGCTCTTTTAGTTCTGCGAGGAGCCGGAATGGGTACCTCAACCTCAGTCCCACACTCAGAAGGATCTGAATGCTCTGGCTCAGAAACAGCCTCTGATTCCTGTACATCTTGGGCGTTACCAACAGGATCATTGTTTACTTTTTCCTCCTGAGTTAACTCTGGATAGGTGACTTCCTCTACCACAACAAACTCAGTATCAGAGGGCTCTGGCAACGATTCTGTCAAAAGAGTGACAGGGGGTACGGTGACAGGGGACTTGGTTCTCGTCCGCCTAGGCTCAGGGACAGGGGTAACACATGGCCTAAGATTAACTCTATGGACCCTTTTTAAAGGACCGCCCTCTACAGGCTCAACTGCATGTGTAGTACCCTGTACCTCCACCACTCTGTACACAGTAGGACCCCACGCATCCTGAATTTTGTTCCTACCCAAAGGCCTGTGTCGTAAGTATACCAACTGACCCACCTCAATGGTTGGACAGTACACTTTGTCTTTGTTAAGTTCAATTCTTTGAGCTGATTTCTTTTCAGTGTACTCTCTTGCCCTTGCATGTGCCTCCTTCAAACGCTCTTGGTGGACAACCAACCACTCATGTTTCTTGTCTAACACTTGCTCCTGACCTAATAAAGCATCTACAGGAAGGTGTGGATGAACCCCGAAAAGCAGATAGTACGGTGAGTAGCCAGTCGTAGCATGGGGTGTTACATTGTAGGCATACACCAACTCAGATAAGTGCTCAGGCCAGCGGCGCTTCTTTTCTGGAGGCAGTGTACGCAAAAGATCATGTAAAGATCTGTTGAATCTCTCACATTGAGCATTTCCTTCTGGGTGGTGTGGGGTAGTGCGGGTTTTCTTTACACCATAAAGCTTACACAGCTCGGCAATGATTTCACTCTCAAAATTTCGACCTCTGTCTGAATGCAATCTTTCTGGGACCCCATACTTCATGAACCACTCTTTGAGAAGGACTTTTGCCGTGGTATCAGCCTTTTGGTCCCGAGTAGGGAAGGCTTGTGTGAATTTAGTGAAAACATCGGTCACCACTAACACATTCTAACGACCATCGGAGGCCGGTTCCAGCATGGTGAAATCTACAGCAACTACTTCAAGGGGCCGGGAGGCTAGAAATGATTTCATAGGGGCATGTATCTTGGGGTGGGGCATTTTTGTCAAAACACACCTCTCGCATTTCTTGACCCACTGTTCCACATCCCCATACATCCCAACCCAAAAACATCTCTGTCTCAAAAGGTTCTGTGTGCGCTCTATTCCCTGATGGCCCATACGATCATGCACACCTTCAAGCACGACTTCTTTCAAACAAGAGGGCAGTAGTAGCTGGTGACACTCACCAACATGGACATCCTCGATTACACGGTACAACAAACCATCTTGCTCACAAATACGGGGCCACTGCTTTAACGTGGATAATACTAGCTTGGATAACTGCGACCTCTCCTTGTAAGTTGGCCTCCGCTGCTCACCCCAAAACTTCCTAAACACGCTGAGGGTGGGGTCTGTGTCCTGAAACTTACGTAGTTCTTCTTTAGAGTAACCGGGAAGTGTTGGTGTGTTACCCTGCAACTCACTACGCTCAGTACTTTCTTCTGCGTCCGAAACACGGATCTGTCTGACTTTACAGCACTTGACTCCTGCTGTCCCTAAGTCTGGTCCTAGAGCTGTTCCCTTGTGAGTGACATTACATATGGCCACACAACCATCATAGTCCGCATCCCCACTGTCTGACTCGGGCTCCCCTGCTAACGGCTGCCTAGAGAGGGCATCTGCTGCTGCATTACAGCGGCCTGGGCGGTACTTGACGTCAAAGTCAAAAACAGCTAACTGAGCCACCCATCTTTGCTCAACAGCACCTAACTTAGCTGTAGAAAGGTGACACAGGGGGTTGTTATCTGTTATGACAGTGAACTTGGAACCTAGAAGGTAACCTCGAAATTTCTCTGAAACAGCCCATTTGAGGGCGAGGAGCTCTAGTTTCATACTGCTGTAGTTTCTGTCATTTCTTTCAGCATTACGGAGCCTCCTACTGGCATATGCTATCACTCTCTTCCTATCTCCCTGCTGCTGGTGGAGGATGGCACCTAATCCTAGGTTACTGGCATCCGTCTCTACAATAAAAGGCTGAGTGAAATCTGCGTAACCTAACACTGGAGCACTGATCAGCTTTTCTTTCAGCTGTTCGAAAGCAGCTTGGCACGCCGCTGTCCATGAACCTTCAAACAACCGTTTTGCTTTTGCTGGGCTGTCTTCCCTAAGGCATGCATTGACTACGTCATGGAGAGGGCCAGCTCGTTTAGAAAAATCCTCAATGAACCTCCTGTAATAACTACAGAAACCAAGAAATGACCTCAGATCTTTGACTGTACTGGGGACCGGCCACTTCTTTACGGCGGCAATTTTCTCTGGATCTGTCCCTATACCCTCCCCTGAAATTTGATGCCCAAGGAACCTGACTTCCTGCTGCAGGAAGTGACACTTTTCAAGCTTTACTTTCAAACCTGTCTCTTTCAGTCGTCTTAGAGCTGTCTCAAGCCTCTCTAAATGGTCCGGGAAGGTCTGAGAGAACACAAGGATGTCATCTAAATACACTAATAGGATGTGGAACACTAAGTCGCTCATAGTCGCTTGCATAAGTCGTTGAAAAGTCGCAGGTCCATTACAGACACCAAAAGGCATTCTGAGGTACTCAAAAAGGCCAAAAGGAGTTGTAAAAGCAGTCTTAGGCCTGTCACTTTCACGAACAGCAACCTGGTGGTACCCACTTGCAAGATCAATGGTCGAGAAGAACTTTGCACCATGAAGGGCATCAAAACTCTCGTCAATGCGGGGCAAAGGAAATGCGTCACGTCTGGTTTTTGAGTTTAGTTTCCTAAAGTCAACACATAGTCGTATGTCTCCATCAGTCTTACGAACTACCACTATGGGTGAAGCGTATGAACTATTGCTCTCCTGGATGACACGCTTTCTTAAAAGCTTAGTGATGTGGGCCCTCACCTCTTTGTACAGTGTAGGTGGAATACGACGGTATGGCTCTGTAACTGGTGCGTCATCTACCAAGTTAATCTCATGCTCAACTTTATCAGTGTAGCCTAGGTCCTCATCCTTAAAAGCAAATACTTCCGAATACCTGGCTAAAAGTGCACCTAACTCTGCTTGTTGGCCCTGTGTGCCACCTATGTGTAGTTTGTCCAAAAGCAACTGAATGTCTTTGTCTGTCATCTGTCCTTCTTGTCTGCCAACAGTTACTTCCTCTGTGTCAGCGGAGATGCGTTGAAATCGCACCTCACAGGAGTCCTTGTCTACACACTCTGCCTGAGTCGGAATACCAAGCCTGGTCCTGGGGTTTAACCACACATCCTCCTCAGAGAAATTTACCACCTGCACTGGAAATAAATGTCCCTTTGATTCAACTAAAGTGGGGACAACTACCAGGCCACCTGGCAATGGTGTGTTACCTGGCTCCAACAGCATTTTAGTGCTGCCACCTGACTGAGTTTTAAGTCCCTTTACGTAGACTGTAGCTATGGAAGACGCAGGCACATGTACAGCACCCCTACCAGCTACACGGACAGAAGATGACTTTGGAGTGATGTTACACTGTTGTACTTGCTGAAATGCTTCCCTCCAATCTGAATCCAACTTTCCCCCTAGAGTAGTGTCAAACTCAGCATGAACTAGTTGTCTGCATCGGCTGATGATGTTCATACCAATAAGACCTGGTGCTGCAGGCTGTGACTGCTGATGCTCTTTGACTACCAGGACACCACATTCGGGTAAGGTTATGCCCATAGTTTCAACGTCTAACTCAAGGTAGCCCAAGTAGGGAATGTCCAACCCGTTGGCGGCAGTGATCTTAAGCCACCCGGTTGTAGGCAGCATATCCTCATCCCTCCCAAGTAAGTGCTCTCTGAAAAAAACTTCAGTAATAGTGCTGACTTGGCTCCCGGTATCCAGTAAACAGTTAGCAGTAACCCCCCCAATCTTGAGATCTACTACTGGACATTTACCTACTGCACGGTCAAGAAATCTGTCACGAATACCAGTACTGTTCTGAGAGCCTGCAGGTTTTCCTCGCATTGCCCGGCTCATGTCAATCGAGGGAGTTAGTTTTCCTGCACCCCAGCCAGCATTGGTGGATGTGTTTGCTACCTCGTGCTTCTGAGGACACTGTTTGGCAATGTGCCCCGCCCCGTTGCACTTAAAGCAAATAGGCTGACCTTCATCAGTGAACTTTGGCTTGGCTCTAGGTTTCCCAACCTTGTCATTACCCGTGTTTTCCTTCTGTAGAGCAAGACCCCGTACTGCCTCTGTTAGTTCCCCGATAGCTTTACCCTGTTCCGCCACCACTTTAAGAACATCCTGTAAAGTGACAGCCTGGCTGCCTGGTACCCCAATGGCAGAACACTGAAGATCCCTCCCCGTACTGTCACACACTACATTCTTGCTCTTTGCAACTTTAGTGCTACAGGGCTGGTCTTCTAAGGACCATAAGACAGCTTCCTCACGTACATCGAACAGGGTAGACTGGGGGTTGTCTCGTACAAACTTGCGCAACTCTCTCCGGAGTGAGGGATCTCTAACACCATCAACAAATCTGTTTCTGACAACCCGTTTTGTGTCCGGCACAGCATCAGGTGATTGCTTTACCAAAGTTCTAATAATCTGAGAGAGTGCATGTGAGTATTCTTGGAAACCTTCACCCTCTTCTTGCTTGCGTCCATAGAAAGTTTCTAACAGCTGGGACTCACTGCGTTTTTCGGTGAAAGCCCCCCTTAGGTAACTGAACAGGTCACTGGGCTGCTTAGACTCTCCACCCAACCGTAACCTAATTTCCTGTAGGGCTGCCCCCCTCAACAAAGATCGAATGAAATCTACCTGCTCTGCAGGAGTCTGATCTCTAGCTCGTAGTACACTTTCAACCTCTTCAATGAACTCATCAACTGAACGACTATCTTTAGATACCTCACCACTGAATGGTTGGATCTGACGCTCTCTGGGTACATACACATATGACTTGGTTGCCCCATTACCTAGAGTGGCAATAATTGCCATTGCTTGGTCATGGTTTTTTTTCAACTCTGAAATCTGTGCCTTGAGTTGATCTATCTGGTTGCCCTCACCCACACTCGAGGTATTGTCCTCACCATCCGAATTGTGAGCTCCACCCGCCTCCTCAGGAGGGTCTAACATTTTGACTCAGTTCACAAGTCCCTGACAGTCACTGAATGGGATGGCCGCTGTGACGATTCTTCTCCAATGGTGTCCCTCCTCGGTGCCTTGATGGGTCCTCTCCCAGATTGGTCCTGGCGCCCTCTGGATCCCGTCTGTCTGGTCTGGTCCTCCTTAGCAACCCCAGGCAGCACTCTCCGTCCGTCTCCAGGTCCACTTGGCACCACACCGCTCTTCCCCCACTGCCGTATTTTATGTAACTTTCCCAAACCTGAGAAACTCCAAGCTAACAGACCCCACTCCTGGTACCAAAATGTGTAGCCTGGCGAAATGGAGCAGCACAGGACACGAACTTTCGTTTTTGGGGTTTTTTATTCTGTATTAATAACTTGGGTCTAGGTTTAGGATGAAATTGTAAATACATAAAACACAGTCGACAAAATACGGCAGTGGCTTGCCCAACTCTCCTCAGAGCACACCCCCCACGCTGCATCTAGAAAATGGAGGCTGTGAAGAAAGGGGAGGTTCCTTTGGCATCACATGGCCCTTCCCATAAACCTTTTCTCCTTTTTTCAAATTCTAAAGGGGAAAATGAACCGCGCCATCTAGTGGACTTAAATATTCACTGCATTTTCCCACTTGGCTACATATATATTAAAAAAAACAGTGGCCCCAGCACTGACCCTTGGGGAACACCACTGTCTACCATCCTCCAGTCTGAAAAACAACCATTTACCACAACTTGCTGTTTTCTGTTCTTAAGCTAATTCCTTATCCAAGCTGCCACTGACCCACCTATTCCATGAGCCTCAATTTTGTTAACCAGCCTTCTATGTGGTACTTTGTCAAATGCCTTCCTAAAATTCATGTAGACAACATTGCATTCCCTTCACCAGTCCTCTCTGTTACTTCATCAAAAAATTCAATTAGATTAGTCAAACACGAGCTGCCTTTTACAAATCCATGTTGGCTCTCCTTAATTAGCTTAAACCTCTCCAAGTGCCCATTAATTTTTTCCTTGATTTTTGTTTCTAAAACTTTACCCACCACTGATGTTAAACTGACCGGCCTGTAGTTACTAGGATTGTCCTTACACCCTTTCTTGAACAATGGTGTCACATTTGCCATTTTTCAATCCTCAGGTACCTCCCCCGCATCTAGGGAAGATTGGAAAATTATGGCAAGCCCTTCCGCTATCTCCTCCCCCAATTCCCTTAGCAACCTGGGATGCAAGCCATCTGGACCAGGTGACTTATCCACACTAAGTATACCCAGCCTTTCCAGTATATCCTGTCTATCAATTTTCACCCCTTCTATTGCTTCTACCTTTTCCACTTCTACCGATATTTTGTCAGCATCCACCTCCTTAGTAAACATCGATACAAAGTACTCATTGAGTATTCTAGCCTTGCCCTGCGCCTCTAAGCATATATCACCTTCTTTGTCTCTAACTACTCACTTACTGTGGAATTAGAGTTTATTATATTATTTTTTGTTGTATGTTTAATGACAATGTTGAAGAGGGAAAGAGAAACTTGGAGCAACTTCTGTCAAAGCTGCAACGAGACTTGAAAGAATTAAAAAAAATTTATGAACTTTTCACAAAAAATGAGTGTTAAAAGCACTTCCGCCCCCCCCCTAAGTTTTGAATATGATTTTGGAAGAAACAAACAAAAATCAATTTTCCCCTCATCGAAACAAGTTTCAACCAGGTCTTAAACTCCAAGCACTTTTAAAGAGGGTCTGAAATGCTTAAAACATTTTAAAATTGAAATTTCTCAATATTTGACTTTGAGCGATCGACTGAAGTGAGCAGCTTTACACAAATATGCAACCATGCTGTTGAGGAGGGGGAGGGCGGAGAGGATTTGTAGGAGTTGCATATTACTTTTTATTGACTTTAAAAAAAATATCATTAAGACGTTTGGGAAGAGAACCAAAAAAGGGGAAAAACACAAACCATTTTATATTGTCTGTCGTTCTATAGTCCTAACAAATCCCAGGAATAATGTAAATATAGATTTCCTCTTAAACGTTTAGTGGAGTGTTAATAGAAACACAAGTTATGTAATGATGTATAAAAATTGCAGGAAGTTACTTTAGAAGAAGCCACTATTTGTTTATTGAGAAAGACACAGAAAATACTTTGATTAAACTGATAATGTACAATTTTGATTTGGTATAAATGTTTGAAATAAGAAATTAAAAATTGAGAGTACAATGAAATTTGTTTCCCACTATTTAATTGGGAAGTACCTAAAATAATTCAACACTTTTTGTGATAAGAGCAGGGATTAATATTGTGGAGAATGTTTGAGAGAAAAACATTAAAAGCAGAATTCGTAAATTAACATCTTTACGTCAACATATTAGTAAACATTTCCAAGTCAGTCTGATTGGTTCTCCTGTCCAGGAAGGAAGGTGAATGTTTATTTCTGTTAAATCATAGCTTTTCCTGCTTTTTGTTTTTAATTCGGTGACGCAAATTATGTATGTGTTTTTCTGCACTTGTGAATAAGTGCTGCATTTCTGACCTGTTACATGGAGGGTGGGGGGCGGTGTGCTGGTTCAAGAAGACAACGTTTCTTAATGGAAGTGATTGAAGTTGGAAATACGGATACCCGTTTTTCTTCAATTCTTTTTAATACTGTGAACTGAAGAACTACAGTACTTTATATTTGTTGGTTGTCTGGTTGCATTGTGATTAATATTCTAATTACTTATGTGGACCTACAGCACGTCAGCGCCATAGGAAACTCGCTGCTCCTGCTGCTCGTGCAGCCACTCCTAAAGTGACATGAGGGATGGGCTAATACATTGAAAACTTTAAAATTAATACATAAGAAATAGGAGCAGGATCAGGCCATTCGGCCCCTCGAGCCTGCTCCACCATTCAATAAGATCATGGCTGATCTGATCTTGGCCTCAACTCCACTTTCCTGCCCGCTCCCCATAACCCTCGACTCCTCTGTAGCTCAAGTATCTGTCTATCTCAGCATTGAATATATTCACTGACTCAGCCTCCACAGCTCTCCGGGGTAGAGAATTCCAAAGATTCACGACCCTCAGAGAAGAAATTCCTCCTCATCTCCGTCTTCAATGGGTGACCCCTTATTCTGAAACTATGCTCCCTCGTTCTAGATTCCCCCACGAGGGGAAACATCGTCTCAGCATCTACCCTGTCACGCCTCCTCAGAATCTTACGTTTCAATAAGATCACCTCTCATTCTTCTAAACTCCAATGAGTATAGGCCCAACCTGCTCAACCTTTCCTCATAAGACAACCCCTTCATCTCCAGAATCAACCTCGTGAACCTTCTTTGAACTGCCTCCAATGCAAGTATATCCCTCCTTAAATAAGGAGACCAAAACTGTACGCAGTACTCCAAGTGTGGTCTCACCAACATCCTATACAGTTGTAGCAAGACTTCCAATACAAATTACACGAATAGATATGCCTCTTTCAGCTCACCTCGGGATTTTGGATTGTTTGTTGATGCATAACCGTGTAACTGAGTGACGTTTCTGAAGTGTTAATGCATTGTTATGCAGTTCTTTTATATCCCAGTCATTTCTGACAAGTAATTTTTTATTAAATAGAGTTTGTACATGATGAGCTAAAAGCTTTTAATTAATTCTACTGTAAACAAACTTGCAGAATGGGCATGTCAATGAAAAATTAATTTCAATATAGGTAAGTGTGAGGTGGTGCATTTTGGTAGGAGGAATAAGGAGGCGACCTACTCCTTGGAAAATAAGAGTCTAAATGGGGCAGAAGTGCAAAGGGATGTAGGGGTATAGATTCACAAATCATTAAAAGTAGCTACGCAGGTTTAAAAAGCCATAAAAGTGCAAATAAAGCACTGGGGTTCATTTCTAGAGGAATAGAATTCAAAAGCAGAGAAGTTATGTTAAACTTGTATAGAACCGTGGATGATCTGAGATGGTGGGGTGGCAATATGGCATTACTGTATATATGCTTTTAAGTGGTTGCTGTTGCTGTCGTCGTTGTTGTTTTAAAATTTGCTCATGGACGGAAAGGTCGCACTCAAAGGAGTTCGTGGCCTGCTCAGTGTTATAAATCTCATCATCATCAAGAAACTACTCATGAAATAACACTGGGCGGCCAGCTGGTGGCGCCGTCTAAGGAGTATAAATACTCGGGCGTGGGCCCCAGCTTGCCAGGGACATTTTGTAAGACAAGGAGCTAGTGAAGTACAACTAGACCTCCATGTTCTGGAACAAGTTGATTAAAGCCTTGCTTTATGCTCAAACCAAGTGCGTAGTGAGTTTTATTACATCACTCAGTACAAAAAAAAGATTAGAGGGAGCATTGCTGCTAAATCGGCAGGAAACACACCTAGGATTAGCAAGCACAAACTGAACGAATGTGACCCAAAGTGGATCAACAAATGATTAGGAGTGAAATAAGGAAGAAAAACTGTACATGCCCTGTAGGAAGAGGAATATAACATTGAGAAGCAGATTATTGGGGCATTCAAAGGAGCAAAGAGAAATTAGTGAAACATAAGACTGAACAGTGAGCATCACTTGTATATAAAGGATATGGGATTAGGACTACTGCTCGTGTGAAGAATAAGCATGATGTGGTGTCACATGTATATAAGCACAATATATAACCATCCTCCCATACCCAACAGTATAACTCACTGAGTGGGTGGGATTTGAGCTGGGCTGTGAGGTTCTGTGGTGACATGTTGCTGAGTAATGTATCTTGTGGTAATGTGTTGTGCGCAGGTCGATATCTATGCTGGAGCTGTCTTTATTCAACAAGCTCTTCGCTGGGACTTGTACATCGCGGTGTTGGGATTATTGGTGATCACCACTCTCTACACAGTTGGAGGTAGGTCTGTCAAACTGTGTGCATTCTTCCCATGTGAAGGGTGATGATATATTGCATCCAGCCACATCATCACCTCACTAAGGTCCAAGTACAGGATCTGCTCCAGAAATTCTCATCTCCCTCCTGCTTCCAGTTGAGCCTACATCTTGTTTCATCAGCAATGCGCCCATTCCCTTTTTTTTTGTTGAAAAAAAGTCCATATCCACTGCGGTTGATGATGTTTTGAAAGGATATTTACTAGTCCTAGCCCCTTTAGGGCTACCCCGGATCAGGCATATTTCTCAGACGTTCATTTTCAACTAAAGTTTGAGGTAGCCGAATCCTAAAGACGCTTAATTGGGTCTAAAGGTCCGGGCTATCGCTCCCTAAAGGAAAGGAACAATCTGAGAATGTTACCGTCCTCCAGATAGCGCTGTTAATAAGTTTAGCTAGACTGTAACGTTCCGGATATTATGAGGGTCCAGAAAACTCCCTCAGAATTCTGCAACTCCTCACCAAAGAGTGTACAGAGATTGAGTTCGCGTGTTTTTGATACAAAAGTCTTATGTGAGACAATTCTAAAAATATATAGATTTATTAAAGAACCAACATGCAATTTACAGTTGGTGAGTCAATCGCAACATTAACAGTTCCAAAAAGAGAAAACATATGGGGCTGGGTTTTGATTCTGGAGGCGTGTAGGAGGCGGGACTACAACTTTCGGGGTTGTAGTCCTGCCTCCATCGAGTTGTGGCCAACCCACGCGATTTTCACTTGATTGACCTTGTTGAGCCTGCCCAGCGGGCTCAGCAGGCCAATTAAGAGAAACTCAGCAACAGGTGATGTCACAGATTGATATTTCATCTGTCAAGAGCTTTTGACAGATGAAATATCAGCGTTTGACAGCGCTTTGAAGCTGTCAAACACTGACAATCTGTACTCTAAGTTAATTCCTTCCTCTCAGGCTGATTTCGAGAGCTCTCCAGAACAGAAAGCTGAATGCTGCAACTTTTGACAGCTCGCGGCCATTCTGCTTTCTGTGCCGGTGAGATGAGGGACTCCCGAGACCTGAAGGAAGGAAGGCTATAAAGGTAAGTAAAGGTAATTAAACTTCTTTAAACACTTTACACACACCAAACACACTTACCTCTTCACTCATGCACCCATCACTCACCTGAACACCGGACATCTCGAACCCTCCAAGTCCTTCAGCCCAACGGCCCGCCTCGCTAACTTGGCGTGGTTTGGAGCCGTCGGGAATCCCACACTTCAGCAGTAAAAATAGGGATTAGGCTAAAAACTGCCTGTTAACTACTTGTTAACAGGCAGTTTATTGGCACTAATCCCCTTCCCGCCTTGGGGAGGCGGGTCCCAGCACAGGTCGGGTATCCGCCTCCTTTGAAACGGCATGGAGGCGGGTTGGGGGCGGGATGGGTTCGTGCCCCCCGATTTCGAGATTTTAACCCCCCACATGCCTCCAATGCCGCCTCCATGGCCCAATGAAAATCCTGCCCATGATCTTTTTAACAGAGAATCTTACTTTCAAATCTTAACTTCACTACAGTATTACAGTTCTTAAAGTTTTCTACAGGATATCCATCAATATCAAATATCTTTGATCCCCGAGGTACAAAGAGTGGTAGACTACAGAGCCGCCTCTGAAGCCGAGAATCGCTTTGCCCGATTAAAGCGAGTCTGTTATCCCATTTGAGAGTTCAATATTTATACCTTTTCCAGTGGTATTTCCTTTAAGGTTTTCTGCTGATGCAAGCTAATTATCTCTAGTCATTTTTCTGCTGACCTCTGCAACTCTTACTGCCACCTCAGCCAGAACCTTGTCTCATCTCTAGGTGTTCTAAGTTTACCATATAAAAACGGTGTGACGGCAGGTGTTCCTTACTTTATGTCATCTTTACGAGGGCAGATGTTCCTTATCTTATGTGCTTCTTTACGAAGTGTAAATTAGAACACCTTATCCAGGGTGAACCATTGTTTTTTTCCCAAAAGGTCAGCCTGTCGGAGTCCTTCACCTTCTGTTTCAATAAGGTTATTTATTCAGGGTCAACAACTGTCTTATCTCAATAGCCAGAATGCTTTCATAGCTATTTCATAGTTCGGTTTCTAAATTTCCAACCCCAGTTTGTCATGTTTTAATAAGGCCAGAACTCTTTCATAAGAGAGTCTATTTTTCTGAACAGGTTATATGGCTTATTCCTTCACAGTTTGTACCAACCGAGTAGAACTTAGTTTTGCTTTTTTTATGTGGCAGGTGGGCTGGCGGCTGTAATATTCACTGATGCCCTACAGACAGTGATCATGCTGATCGGAGCTCTGATTCTCACGGGATACGGTAAGTGTACTTGGACTGAGTGTGCAGTGTTAGAACTTGCAGCGATATGAGCCAAAACTGACTTTCACTTTGCTACATTGGACTTTGAATCAAAGAGGGCCGATACCAGTCACACAGTAAGGTCCGATACCCCTCACATTATTGGAACCAATATCAAAGGAATGGAGGAGCCAACTCTATTTATAAAGGCAGTTTTGGTGCTGGGTATGTTCTGCCCCGGGTCATTGCTTGACTCTGGTAGGTGTGAAGTCTCTAATCCCATTTTCAATACATTATTAAGTTTGCTGATTCCGCACTCTCAGTGGGGAGAGTGGGTCAGGGATAGGGTTACAATGCTAGCACTAGTTCTCTGACCCACACTCCCTTTGAGCACAGGTTCAGCGAATTTACTCTTAAATCTGATCATGATTGTGGATATTTTCCAGGGAAGAGATTCTGTTTGCAGAGATAGTCCTCGCTTATTTGGAAGGTGTGTTTATAGCCAGGTCCAGTACCCTGTTATAGTGAGGGCTGGGCAATTCACACTGTCACTTCTCACCATTGCTGGCAGTGTGGCTAGGGTGTTGAATTTGGTGGAACGGTACAAGAGTAATGTTTGCATCTGCAGCTGGTTAAACTGAAATGTACCCTGGAGACCGGTCAATTCATTTTGTTCCTGAAGTGTCTCCAGCCTGAGTTTAACATCAAGTTCTGAAGTGTAGTGAGAGTTTACAGATTGCGGAGTTGCAGGACTGGCGTGCCACACTTGAGCCCTGGGTTCAGAGAATGAGCTGCACTTGGGGGGGCTGCCAGCTCGTGGGGTTTTATTGACTCTGAAGGTACGTTTGCCCCCAACAGTGTGGGTGGCACCCTTGGCTGGGGCCACCTCACTCATAAAAGATGTAACAGGGCATTCAAACCAGCGATGCCCCACACGGCGAGCTCCCAGTGCAGCCACGACCTCAGTGGGCGGATGTTGCTCAGAGGCACTGTACGTCCTCACGGGAGGAGAATGAAGTCTACCAGCAACTTCTCTTGAGCTTCTCCCGGCAGTGAGTTCAGGATAACCGGTATAACAGAATGTCACCGGTTAGCTGGGGGTTCGGCACAGGGAGAACATAAAAGGGGGAGAGAAGAAAGCCTTAAAAAAAAAGAGGTAGAAAAGTAAAAGAAGATACCTTTTACACAAAAGGATAATCTTCATTAAATGATTTTGTACGAAGATTGTGTCTTCGAAATCGTTCCAAAGGAATGCTGATTTTTCTTTTTAAAGCGGCGATTAGTACAGTATTATTTGGTTTGCATGGCACAAATTCAGCATCCAGTTAACTGGATGGAAGTGTTTCTGCTAGTTCAATGAAACAAGTCTCTGCTCTACAGCTTTTATTAAAGTTGAAGGCTACTCAGGCCTTCAGGAATTGTACTTCTACGCCATTCCAAGTGTCCGTGACCTCAACACGACCTGTGGCCTCCCAAGAAAAGACGCTTTCCACATTTTTCGGGATCCTGTGACTTCTGACTTTCCCTGGCCAGGTGTATTGATTGGAATGACTGTCCCTTCGATCTGGTATTGGTGCACAGATCAGGTACCACCCTCTAGTTACTGTGAGTCGCAGTGCGCCATCCTTCAGCCTTCTCTTCCTTGCCCGAGCTTTCAAAAACCAAGCTTGGCGTCACCTGTCGCTACTTCCTGACTTATCACATCACCTTTTCCATGCTTGTGTGTGCGATTGGCTCAGTTGATAGCAAGGCCTAGAATTCGCTCCCTTTCTTAACCTTCTATCAGCACAAACTAGCTGGGGGTAGAAATTGGTACGCGTTGTGCCTGTTTTTTTGAAAATGAGCCCAGACTAGTATCTAGGTCATTGTGTCTACTTCTCACTCCATCTGCCTCTCACTACTCTGTTACTACTGATTATAATTTCATGGGCCATTACGTTTGGATTGTTTTGAAGTAAAATTATCTTAAAATCAGGGCTAAGTTGGTGTCTGAAGAAGTGATACCAGTGTTCCGATGAAGGGTACACACCTCAAATGTCACAACCCCACATATGCTGACTGAATTTTCTGTCTTAATTTCAGATTTCCACCATTTACAGTTTTTATGTTCAATGACCCTGTTATGTTGTGTCAAACTTCAGGTCATCGTCCAGAGGTCACTCTCTGCCAGGTCGCTGCTTCATGCCAAAGGTGGCTCCTTGCTCGCTGCCTACTTGAAAATCTTGCCCATTTTCATAATGGTGCTTCCAGGCATGATCAGCCGAGTGCTGTTTGCGGGTAAGTGTAAGGCGGTGCCTGCACGTTCGGACTGTGTCAGAATTTCACGGAGTGGCGTCTTCCTGAAAACTCTCAAAAATGTTTATCTCTATTGTTTTAGATGAGGTGGCCTGTGCCGATGCTGATACCTGCCGGAGAATTTGTGGGAACCCGGTTGGTTGCTCGGACATTGCCTACCCAAAGCTGGTAATGGATCTGCTGCCAGGAGGTACAAGCTGTCCAATTACACAGAATGTACAGCAGAAACCAGGCTATGCTGGTGTTTACACTCCACACCAGCCTCCTCTTACTCTATTTACTTCATCTCACCCTATCAATATAACCTTCTATTCTTTTCTCCCTCATGTACTTATCCAGCTTCTCCTTAAACGCATCTATGCTATTCGCCTCAACTACTCCTTGTAGTAGCGATTTCCACATTCTCACCACTGTCCGAGTAAAGAATTAATCTGGGATCATCGTAAAAAGTAGTTATCTCCAGAAATGGTTTATTGTCACCGAGATGTTTCTCTTGATCTAGGGACCTACCTGGTGTGCTCTTCCCATCAGGCCATGCAAGTGGACCTGGCATTTATTGAAGCTGTTGGATCCCAACGGGTACTTCAGTTAAAACCATCATCAGCATAAACAGGGCCAGCAAAATTCACAAGTTAATCTGGGAACATCCTCACTCACACTATCTAATTCTCTCCCAGGTGAAAGTGTCTCAACTGGTGTGTGGGAGTGAAAGGGCAAATCGACACAGAGGTGAGATTGAGGGGTTGTGGCAGAGAATCTTGGTCCAAGAGCTCATGAGAGGGGGCTTGACCTTCACATCCTCTCCTTCTTCATCATCATGCTCCCTGGCACCATTATTCTCTTAGTCCACAAGGAAGATGTTCCCCTCTCCTCCTTCTCTTCCTCACCCTCTTCCCTGTGTTGCTGTGATGGATCTGCAAGAAAGGAGGGTCACAAGCTAAAGATGGGTAAGCTTGACTCCCATGGGATGAACCAGACAGAGGCAGAGATGGCGTGGTTGTGTGTTGCTTCACACGATGCCATGGTGACTTAGAAGTGCTCCACTATCCTGGCACTATGCCCTCGACCTCGCGTATCATCCCCTGAAACCCACTCACTGCTATGATGCAATTTTTAGTAGAAAGCGCAGTTTGACCCCATTCTTGTTCTCACTGTTCCACTGCAGGACTGCGAGGCCTGATGATGTCAGTAATGATCGCTGCCCTCATGTCCTCCCTCACTTCAATTTTCAACAGTGCGAGTACGATATTTACAATGGACGTCTGGCACCACATCCGACCTCACTGCTCTGAGTGGGAGCTCATGATTGTCGGCAGGTAAGAAAATACTGAGCTGGCTGGGAAATAGAAGGTTTAGTTCAAAAGTGCAATTGCTGCCTGTCCATAAGCAATATGGACTCTCTTTCGTGTTTCTGACCAAAAGTTTTAATACACCATCCTACATATTGTTCCTCTCCTTGGCTTGTAATTGTGTCAAAATCAAGACTCATCATATTCTCACCTACTTTATTTGTTTCCCAGATCCTCAAAACACTGGACCGTCTTACCTTGCTGACTCTTTCCTTCTTCTTACACTCTGTTAGCCTTCCCTGCTCCAATGGAGATAGTCCCAGTATCTCCAGCCTGTCCTCATAACTGTAGCTTCTTATCCCTGGTAGCGTTTAGGTGCCATCACGCAGCAAGGGAGGTAGGAGAGGGGGGGGAAAAATTGTATTTATATCATATCTGTCAGAAAGATCATGAAATGTTTTACATACAGTGAATGACTTTGAATTACAGTTGCTGTTGTTGGTATGTAGGCAAATGTGGCGGCCAATTAGCCAGGAAAATTGAGGGGGAGCTTTGACCATCATTACTTTTGTTGTTAGCGCGCCTAATAATAATCCAGAATATGAGGAAAAGTAAGTAGATTTATTTTGGAACTTAAACAATCTTACACACAGCACTTCATTGCTAGCTTGGAAACCCCATCCTGTAAACTGGTTGGCTTGTGCAGTCAGGATCTAATCAGAACATTCATCCGTAGCATTGCTGGCATCAAGGGCAACACCTCAAAATCCACTGACTCAATGGAAAGCTCATGACACCTTCATTACTTTAAAACCAATAAAGATCTATATTTATTTATACCTAAATGATTCACTCACTCTTTTCATTTGTAACTATTATCAGTACTCCTATAATATTATAAAACAATATTTTGTGAAGAGTCTCCCTAATTCCCCAAACTACTAATTGTCCATATACAATCCTCAAATGTTTAACATTTCTCAAGTTTTTCTGGCTATTTTGGCCTGGGTTTTCTCCCCACCCCTCGTTGACTGGGCTGCATCTCGTGGGGGGTGGGGCAGGGGGCGGTGATTCCCCCCTGACCCTGAACGACTTTTTGGCCTTGGGGTCACCCGCACACTGGAGTTATGATACGGCTGACCTCTGGAGATTACGGCGGTGTTGGGATACAGTCACTTCCGTGCTGCCTGCTACTTGGCAAGTTTTTAAATCAAAAATGAGTTTTAAACCCCCCCCCATCGCCCGCTGACCATTTGCACAGGTCTTGGCTGCCAATAATATTTCGCCCTCCCTATTTTCACCGATTATTAAATTGCCGGAAGTCTGGGCCAAACTACCATCTACAAGGCACAAGTCAGGAGTGTGATGGAATACTCTCCACTTGCCTGGATGAGTGCAGCTCCAACAACACTCAAGAAGCTCGACACCATCCAGGACAAAGCAGCTCGCTTGATTGGCACCCCATCCACCACCTTAAACATTCACTCCCTCCACCACCGGCGCACCGTGGCTGCAGTGTGTACCATCTACAAGATGCACTTGCAGCAACTCGCCAAGGCTTCTTCGACAGCACCTCCCAAACCCGCGACCTCTTCCACCTATAAGGACAAGAGCAGCAGACGCATGGGAACACCACCACCTCCAAGTTCCTCTCCAAGTCACACACCATCCTGACTTAGAAGTATATCACCGATCCTTCATCGTCGCTGGGTCAAAATCCTGGAACTCCCTCCCTAACAGCACTGTGGGAGTACCTTCACCACACGGACTGCAGCGGTTCAAGAAGGCAGCCCACCACCACCTTCTCAAGGGCAACTAGGGATGGGCAATAAATGCTGGCCTTGCCAGCGACGCCTACATCCCATAAACTAATAAAAAAAAGATTGCTCATGTCAAATTGAAACCGTGTTTCCCTCATTTCAATGTAGTTACTGTACATTCACCCAGATACGGGTGGGGGGGAGGAGGGTATTGGTTACAGAGCTTGCCCCACGAAAATTGGGGTGCGGGAGGTGCGCCTGGTGAGGACACGGCAGAGTGGATCTCTGTGCATCATCCTGCTGCTGCCTGCCCCAGATCCACCGGGGATTGGGAGCAGAAAGCCTCGATTGAACCTTCTTACTTCAGGAATTTCACTTGATTTGTTTTTTTTTAAAATCACTCTCTCGATCTTTACTCTGTCAGGTGATAAAGATGATACAGTTGAGGTCGAATCTCTGGTTGTTGTAACCTCAATAGGTAAATTCAGCAGTACATTCCGCACTTGCATCTCTTGTACCCTGATGATTATGTCCAAGTAACACATCTAATCTATTTGTATCAAATATGACCTTGGATAAACTTGCTCTTTATTGATATTTTCCTGTGTCAATGTACCTCTCAGGTTCACTTCATCACCAGATTCCAGTGCTGTTAGACTCCGTGTTCTTTTGTTGTTTTTTGACGTGACTTCCCATCTCTGGATTACCAGTCTTAGAAATTATTCTTTGTTACTACACACTGTCTCAAAACCTTAACTTTTTGATTAAGCTTTTGATCATTCGGATCAACATAATAGGAACGTAGGGACAGGAGGAGACCATTCAGCCCCTCGAGACACTTCTGCCATTCAATTAGATTATGGCTGATCTGTATCTTAACTCCAGCTACCCGCCCTGGCTCCATATCCCTTAATAAGCCTTGCCTAACAAAAAATTAATCTGTTTTGAATTTTTCAATTGACCCCCAGCCTCATCAGCTTCTTGAGGGAGAGATTTCCACTACCCTTTGTGTGAAGACGTGCTTCCTGACAGCATTCCTGAATGGCCTAGCTCTAATTTTAAGGTCCCCTTGAACTAGACCCTTCCCCCCCGCCCCCCCACACCAGAGGAAATAGTTTCTCTATCTACCCTATCAATTCCTTTAATCATCTGAAGAACCTCAATTAGCTGACAAGTGGCAAGTAACATTCGCACCACACAAGTGCCAGGCAATGACCATCTCCAACAAGCGAGACTCTAACCATCTCCCCTTGACATTCAATGGCATTACCATCGCTGAATCCCCCACTATCAACATCCTGGGGGTTACCATTGATCAGAAACTTAACTGGACCAGCCATATAAATACTGTGGCTACAAGAGCAGGCCAGAGGCTGGGAATTCTGCGGCGAGTGTCTCACCTCCTGACTCCCCAAAGCCTTTCCACCATCTACAAGGCACAAGTAAGCAGTGTGATGGAATACTCTCCACTTGCCTGGATGAGTGCAGCTCCAACAACACTCAAGAAGCTCGACACCATTCAGGATAAAGCAGCCCGCTTGATTGGCACCCCATCCACCACCTTCAACATTCACTCCCTCCACCACCAGCGCACTGTGGCTGCAGTGTGTACCATCTACAAGATGCACTGCAGCAACTCGCCAAAGCTCCTTCAACAGCACCTTCCAAACCCGCGACCTCTACCACTTAGAAGGACAAGGGCAGCAGACGCATGGGAACATCACCACCTACAAGTTCCCCTCCAAGCCACACACCATCCTGACTTGGACCTGTATCGCCGTTCCTTCACTGTCGCTGGGCCAAAATCCTGGAACTCCCTTCCTAACAGCATTGTGGGTGTACCTACATCATAGGGACTGCAGCGGTTCAAGGCGGCGGCTCACCACCATCTTCTCAAGGGCAATTAGGGATGGGCACTAAATGCAGGCCTAGCCAGCGACGCCCACATCCCATCAATGAATAAATTTTTTTTTTTTAAAACGTTTAATCTTCTATACTCAATCTTTCCTTTCTTGGCTCAGCAGCTATCTTTCTTACCTCTATTTCTAGCGCCTTGGGACATTTTACATTAGAAGTGCTACATAAATGCCAGTTGTTGCTGCTAGCTTACAGGCTCCATGCAGACGACTGACTTGTCCAGTCTACTGACCATATGCCAGGTAGGTTTAGTTTAGCTTCAGTACCTGATCCTTGAACATTACCATTTTCACTTTGTTTACCCTTTTCCTCCTGAACGTTAACTTTGGTTTCGTTAATCAAAATCTCTTCCTTTCTTTTAACTCTGGTATCATAGAGTCATAGAGTCATAGGCCTAGAAATTGGGTTTTGGCGCAGCGACGGCTTTAGCGCCGGAAGTTAGTGCCGGAGCTAAGTCGCGCTGGGCGGGCCAAAAATTCACTACTTCTGCGCCCAAACGGCTGCCGGCGCTGCTGAAAGCTGTTAGCGCCTGAAAACTGGCGCTATGCGCTGAATTTCGGCGCTATTCCGGCGCTGCGGCGCCCGCTGCGGTGCGGCAGGTTCGGGAAGTGCAGGCCTCCTCCTTCCCTTAAGGAGGAGCTGCCTGCACCCGGCCGCGGCCCGCGATAATCTTTTTAAAAATGAGCCCGGCACCTCGGACAAGTGCCGGGCTTGCTTCTGTTCCGGGGGGGGGGGGGGGGGGGGGGAAGTCCGGGGAGGGAGCTGCGGCCAGGTGGGCGGCGGGAAAGCGGCCGGCCGCCGCGGGGCCTTTAATGCGCCGGCGCAACGTTCTGTAAGGCACCTCTGCCAGAACGTTGCTTGCGGCTGCCACGGGCGAGGCGGCCGCAACTCAATTTCCGAGTTCGGGCGGGTTACCATGGCAACCGGGACGCTGCGCACACCGATGACGTCATCAGTGCCGGCGCAGCGCTACCGGCCTAACGCCGATTTAGGGCCCCTGTCAATTTCAAAACTGGCCATAACTTTGCCGCTAGGCCCTCTAGCGCCTCAAAAGCGGCGCTAAGGCCAGTGAATTTCTAGGCCATAGAGTTTTACAGCACAGAAAGAGGCCCTTCGGCCCATCGTGTCTGCGCCGCCCATCCATCCCTGTCCAGTCTAATCCCATTTTCCAGCATTTGGTCCATAGCCTTGTATGCAATGGCATTTCAAGTGCTCATCCAAATGCTTCTTGAATGCTGTGAGGGTTCCTGCCTCTACCACCCTTTCAGGCAGTGAGTTCCAGATTCCAACCACCCTCTGGGTGAAAAAGTTCCTCCTCAAATCCCCTCTAAATCTCCTGCCCCTTACCCTGAATCTATGCCTTGTTATTGACCCCCCTACTAAGGGGAAAAGTTCCTCTTTATCTACCCTATCTATGCCCCTCATCATTTTGTACACCTCAATCAGGTCCCCCCTCAGCCTTCTTTGCTCCAAGGAAAACAACCCCAGCCTGTTTAGTCTTTCTTCATAGCTGAGGCGCTCCATCCCAGGTAACATCCTGGTGAATCTTCTCTGCACCCTCTCCAAAGCAATCACATCCTTCCTATAGTGAGGCGACCAGAACTGCACACAGTACTCCAGCTGTGGCCTCACCAGCGTTTTGTACAGCTCCATCATAACCTCCCTGCTCTTATATTCTATGCCTCGGCTAATGAAGGCAAGTATCCCATATGCCTTTTTAACCACCTTATCTACCTGTTCCGCTGCCTTCAGAGATCTATGTACATGTACACCAAGGTCCCTCTGACCCTCTGTACTTCCTAGGGTCCTACCGCTCATTGTGTATTCCCTTGCCTTATTTGTCCGTCCAAAATGCATCACCTCGCACTTTTCAGGGTTAAATTCCATTTGCCACTTTTTCGCCCATCTGACCAACCCGTTTATATCGTCCTGTAGCCTGAGGCTTTCCTCCTCGCAATTTACCACCCCACCAATTTTCGTGTCATCTGCGAACTTACTGATCATACCTTTTACCTTCTCATCCAAATCATTTATGTAGATCACAAACAACAAGGGACCCAGCACCGATCCCTGAGGTACCCCACTGGACACAGGCTTCCAGTCACAAAAGCATCCTTCGACCATCACCCTCTGCCTCCTGCCACTCAGCCAGTTTAGGATCCAACGCGCCAAGGCACCCTGGATCCCATGGGCTCTTACCTTCTTGACCAGTCTCCTATGCGGGACTTTGTCAAAAGCTTTACTGAAGTCCATGTAAACCACATCCACAGCATTTCCCTCATCCACCCCCCTAGTCACCCCCTTGAAAAATTCAATCAGATTTGTCAGACATGATTTACCCTTGACAAAGCCATGCTGACTATCCCCGATTAATCCTTGCCTCTCCAAGTGGAGACTAATTTTGTCCTGTAGTGTATGTACCCGTCTACCTTTAAGAGAACTATTGTATGTAACCGTTCACCTTTAAGAGAACTACTTTAGGTGTGGCACTACTTGTTTGGCTTCTGTATACTGTAATACCGACGGTGACCACACCGGTATATAAGTGTTGTGGCATGATTCCTTGGGCAGATTCGCCCTGACCTTCGAATAGTAAAGACCTGTTTGTTTGTTATTCCTGAAGTCTGTGTCGTTATTAACTGTACAACCCACAGACTTTACAGTGGCGACGAGTCCGATCGTACCCTGCGGCAAGACTACCAAAGCAACTAAAGAGCGTCGAAGAGAGGCAACCGCCCTCGTCGTTCTGCTGGAAGAAAACACGAGGCTGCAGCAATAGAAAGGAGGAAGACTTTAGCAACAAAAGCTTCCATCAGCAACAGGCACTGACTACCCTTCTACCACGGTGCAGAGTGAGCCGATCAGCAGGAAACAAGGCGGCCGCGGAGACTGTGAGTAGGGAAAAGTGTAACGAAATCCGGAGGATAGGGGCTGTGCACTCGACCACGGTCGAGGGGCAGCAGAGCTGGTCAGGAAGGCGGGTCCAACGGCGTCGTGAGATAGCCGGACCGCGATCGGCGGGAAAAGCCGGGCAGCGACCGAAGCCACGAAGCGCTGAGACCGGGAGCAGGCGCGGGAAGAGAGAAACTCAGCTGCAGCCGGGGAGGGAAGCACCGGACTGCGTGAGGGCTGGGAGGCGAACGGGAGCCGGGCGTGTGGGAGAGGCAGAGCCGACCAAAGGAGGCTGCGCGAGAGCCAGTCCAGCGGCTGAACTGTTCTCCACCAACGGGGTTCCCAGCGCCGGTAGAGCCGAACGTGGGGGAGAGAGAGACAGAGCCGAGCAAGGGGAGAGAGACTGCGCGAGAGCCAGTCCAGCGGCTGAACTGTTCTCCGTGAACGGGGTACCCAGCGCCGGTAGAGCCGTGCGAGCGGGAGAGAAAGACAGAGCCGAGTAAGGGGAGCTGTGCGGAAGCCAGCCCAGCGGCTGAACCTGTCCGCTGTGGGGAAAGCGTACCCCTCCCACCAGGGAAGAAACGCGGGAAGCCGCCATTAGGCGGAGAAGACGACAGACGCGGGAGACCGCCATTGAAGGGGCGGGGAGAGAAGGAAAGAGCGGGAAACCGCCATTTTCGCAGGAAAAACCGCCATCTTAGAAATAAATAAATAAGAATTTAAAGAAATACTTGTGCTGCTCCCAAGGAAAGGAAGATGCCTAAGCGAGGGAATATTAACGATTTTAATTCTGAGATAGAAGACTGGGCCACGTACGTGGAACGCATCGAGATCTATTGTGAAGCCAACAAAATAGAGGAAGACAACAAAGCGATAACATTGCTAAACTCGATGGGCGCAAAGACATACGGGCTCTTGAAGCATCTACTAGCACCAGCTAAACCGGCGGATCAGACTTTTGAAGGGATTGTGGCTGTTCTGAAGGACCACTTGAACCCCACACCGTTGATGTTGACTGAACGATTCAAATTCTATGCAAGAACGCAACGGAAAGACGAAAGCAACGCGGAATATTTGGTCGAACTGCGTAGGCTAGCGAAATGCTGCCAGTTCGGAGGGAATCTGACAGAGGCACTGCGAGACAAGTTTGTATGCGGATTGTCCAAGGAAGGGACACAAAAGCGACTACTCGAAGAGAACGACCTCATACTTGACAGGGCTGTCCTTATAGCCGCATCGCACGAAGCCGCAGCGAAAGGAACGGCGGAAATGCAGCTAAAGGCGGCGGCACTCGGGGTGGACCAAATTACCTCAAGTACAACAAAATGCTATCGTTGTGGGAAGACAACACACGACCAGAATCAATGCTGGTTTAAGAACCAAGAATGTAGGAAATGTGGCAAACTGGGTCACATCGCTAAGGTATGCCGGTCAGGGAAGAAGACCAACAACCAAAGGAAGCCACCACAAGAAAAGTACAACAAGGTACACAAGGTGGCTGAGAAGAGTTCAGACGAACAGAATTCAGACTCAGACCCTAACAGCCAGGAGCTGGGTAGTCTGAGAATTCACAATGTGAGTAAGGAAGCTGACCTACAAACTATCTGGGTCATACTAAAAATAGCTGGAGTCCAAGTAAGAATGGAGTTGGACACTGGATCAGCTCTATCAGTCATAAATCGAAGGGACTACCACCGGCTATTCTCTCACATACCCTTAAGAAATACCAAGTTCGTATTGCAGACATACACGGGGCATAAGGTATACCCCATGGGGAAGATAAGAGTCAAGGTGAGAGATAGGGGTAAAGAACACCCAAGAATGAACTTGTACGTATTATCTGAGGGAGGACCACCACTTCTAGGACGAGAGTGGATCAAGAAAATAGACATGGAATGGCACTATCTAAAAGCCATAATGAGTGAGGACTCGGTGCAAGCTATCAGCTCAGATTCTGAAACGGATGACGATAAGACCAACTCAAATATGGAAGACAAGGCTAAAATGAACTTGCCGACTATGGTGGAGAAAACGAAGACATGCATAAAGGCTTATGCTACCGAGAAGAATAAAGCTTCAGAGCAGAACTCCAGTTTGACAGAGAATTCTGAGCCTGTTCAAGTTAAGGACTTATCCACGACGGAAGAACACCGAACTTGGACTCAAACTTATTTCAAAGTACGACAACAATTAGAACAGTTGAGTTACCGTCTCGTACAAGAGATGAAAACAATGGAAAAGTTCTGGGACACCGAATGGGAGAACCTGGAAAGACAGCAGAGGCAGCTAGCTCAAGCAAAGAGCGACCATAGAGCCATCGTGACCAATTACCGATCACATCTCCCTTATGATGTTCAGGAGTTAGAATATTTGCATGATCTAGAGATACAGCATAAAGGCAAACCACGCTACACTGAGGATTTTGTTCTGCAATTGGAGACGGAGCTAGTGCAAGCAAGGTTAAGAGAAGCTGAATCGCAGTGTGCACTTAAAGATATGCAGAAAAAAATCTTGGACATGGAAAAGAGAAACGCTTCTTTACCTGATGTGAATAATGTGGCCATGTTGCAAGAGGAGCTTATAGGGGCGAAACTGAAAGAAGCTAAGCAAAGGATGTTGGAACTTGAAACACAGAACCAAATCAGCAGTAACCAGCTATGTCGAGCAGAGAAGGAGTGCTATGGTCTACATGAGAAGGTGCAATATCTCTCAGCCCAGAATAAGGGACTACTCACTCAGTTAAATGAAAGTAATCGGAAAATGGCTGAGATAGACTGCAGGAATAAAGAAGATTTGATGGCAGTGAGACTTCGAGAGGCAGATAGCATAGCAGCCTTGGCTGAACTCCAACAGGAAATTGCGAAAGAAGCAAATGAAGAGGAATCTTCAGGAAGCCAGGATGTTATTCCAGTTCTTCTCTACGACTCCTTACAAGCAGAGTGTGAGAAGTTGAAAGAACAGTATGAACAGGCCCAGGCTACAATTCTGGAGGGGGTTAACTCGGCAACCTCCGAAAAGCTAGTTTCAGTAGAAGCATATGAACAACTAAAGGTTGAACATGAGCAAGAAGTCCAAAGGCTGCAGGAAATTCTTGATGAGCTCAAGGCCAAGACAGACTCATCGGTAGAAGTTCCATCCATAGATGAGAAATTAGAGGTGAAAGACATGGCAGAACATGAAAGACAAGATGTCCAAGAACTCATAAAAATATTGAAGGAAACCCAAGACAAATATGAGGCGGCAATGTCCGAGGTTCAACAACTTGAAGAACAGATTCAACTGGGAATCCTTTCAGTGGACGAAAAGGAAACTGTAAGAAACACAGAGACTGTAAGAATGGTCCCTGAACATGAGCTAGAGAGCATCAGGGCGCAACTTTTCCGAGCGCTGAAAGCCAAAGTACAAGAGGAACAGAAGGTGGAAGCACTGGAGGAAAAGGTGGATGAAATGGAGAAGACTCTGATCCACAGTGTTCCCGTGGAAGAGTTAACGGTCAGCCAACTCCTTCATATGCTGAGGGACAAGACTCTGCAATGGGAACAATCTGAACACGAGCTTCAATCTTCAACGGGAAGGAGTTCGGAGCTCTCAAAAGTTTGGGAAATAGCTGAGGTTGCAAAACAGACTTTACTGGGATGCCAAAAGTACGCTGAATCGCGTCTATGTGAACAACAGAATGTTGAAACAGCTGCTCCAGTAGAAGGATTGAATAGCCCGATCAATCAATCCCCAAGGGAAGGGGAAGTGTTGAAATCACAAATGAGGTCATTAGTGAAGGATTTGCAGGAAACCCAGGAAGAGCGGGATGAAGATGAATGCATGAAGAAGTCTTTTCAAGAAAGATGTCTAGGGAAGGAACCACAGTCAGCTAACGTCCAGATGGGTAAGGAGGAAGTAGAAGGCCCTCTCGCTGGCCTAACTCAGGACGAACCCGAATATTACCATGACCTGTTGAGTGACACTGAATATTACGAGGATGTGGTCTGCCCAGTTTGTGATGAAAACTCCCAAAGTGCCGAAATCAGGATGAAGCACTTAAAGTCGAAGGAACATAGAGAGTTGGTGGCGCTACAGCTGGCAGCTGATAAGGGAGCCCCGAGAGTCTCCAAAAAGCAGAAAAGAAAAAGAAGCAGAAGATGATAACTATCGCAAATATTATCACTTCTACCAGATCATGCGTGGACCCTGCGAAAGGAGTTAAATCAGTTGGGAAGTAGGAAAATATCAAGGCAACCCAGTTGTTGTAAAAGTCAGCACTGCTGGTTCAGCAAGACGAAAGTTCAAGCTGTTACGTCAAGAAAAGGATATGGAGGAGTCACGCGAGCAATGTGAACCATCTACACCAAAGAGATGTTGTTCGGACCGAGTCAAGATCAGAGACTGAATCTGTGAACTGTTCCCGCAGAGACTGAACCTGTGAACTGTTTCCCACCGAGACTATGTCTGTAAATTGTTTTATATGAAGTTGAAGATATGTTATGTTTAATGGGGACTCTGTATGTAATAAGCTAAAAAGGGAGGATTGTAGTGTATGTACCCGTCTACCTTTAAGAGGACTATTATATGTAACCGTTCACCTTTAAGAGAACTACTTTAGGTGTGGCACTACTTGTTTGGCTTCTGTATACTGTAATACCGACGGTGACCACACCGGTATATAAGTGTTGTGGCATGATTCCTTGGGCAGATTCGCCCTGACCTTCGAATAGTAAAGACCTGTTTGTTTGTTATTCCTGAAGTCTGTGTCGTTATTAACTGTACAACCCACAGACTTTACATGTCCCTCAGAATTTTTTCCAATAATTTCCCTACCACAGATGTTAGGCTCACTGGCCTGTAATTCCTTGGTTTATCCCTGCTACCCTTCTTATATAATGGTACTACATTAGCTGTTCTCCAGTCCTCTGGTACATCCCCTGTGGCCAGAGAGGTTCTGAAAATTTGTGTCAGAGCCCCTGCAATCTCCTCCTTTGCCTCCCACAGCAGCCTGGGATACATCTCGTCCGGGCCTGGGGATTTATCCACTTTTTGGCCTGCTAAAGCCGCTAGCACCTCCTCCCTCTCGATGCTAATATGTTCAAGTATGTCACAGTCCCCTTGCCCGATTTCTGTGTCTGCATCGTCTCTCTCCATAGTGAACACAGATGCAAAAAATTCATTTAAAACCCCGCCTACATCATCTGGCCCTACACACAGATTGCCACTTTGGTCCCTAATGGGCCCTACCCTTTCCCTGGTTATCCTCTTGCCCTTAATATACTTATAAAACATCTTAGGATTTTCCTTTATTTTGCTCGCCAGTGTTATTTCATGGCCCCTCCTCGCCCTCCTAATTTCTTTTTTAAGTATGCCCCTGCACTTTTTATACTCCTCTAGGGCTTCTTCCGTCTTTAGTCTTTTGTAACTGCCAAAAGCCCCCCTTTTATTTCTAATGCATTTTTGTATATCCCTTGTCATCCAAGGTTCCCTTTACTTGTTGGTCCCACCCTTGACCTTTACAGGAACATGTTGGCGTTGTACTCTCTCTATTTCCCTTCTGAAAGTCTCCCACTGTCTTGATGTGGATTTTCCTATAAGTAGCTGCTCCCAGTCCACTTTGGCCAGATCCTGCCTTATCATATTAAAATCGGCCTTCCCCCAATTTAGAACCCTTATTTCCGGGCCGTCTTTGTCTTTTTCCATGACCACCTTAAATCTCACCGAATTATGGTCACTGTCGCCAAAATGCTCTCCTACTGACACTTCCACCACTTGCCCGGCTACATTCCCCAGAATTAGGTCCAGTATCGCCCCCTCTCTTGTAGGACTTTCTACATGTTGGCTCAAAAAGCTCTCCTGGATGCACTTTAAGAATTCTGCACCCTCTAAACCTTTCACACTCTGACTATCCCAATTAATATTGGGGAAGTTGAAATCCCCCACTATTATTACCCTATTATTTTTGCACTTTTCTGAGATTTGCCTACATATCTGTTCCTCTATCTCCCCCTGACTGTTTGGGGGCCTATAGTACACTCCCAGCAAAGTGCTTGCCCCCTTTTTGTTTTTAAGTTCTACCCATATGGCCTCATTAGAGGAACCCGCTAATATATCATCCCTCCTTACAGCAGTAATTGACTCCTTAATTAATATTGCAACACCCCCTCCCCTTTTACACCCCCCTCTGTCTCGCCTGAAGATTCTATACCCCGGAATATTGAGCTGCCAGTCCTGACCCTCCCTCAACCATGTCTCCGTGATAGCAACAATATCGTACTCCCATGTGTTCAACAACAACTTCAGTTCATCCACCTTATTTGCAAGACTCCTTGCATTAAAATAAATGCCTTCCAGCCCTGCCATATTCCCTTTTGCCTTCACATATTTGCTCTGCCTTTTTTTTTCTCTGTGTTTGGCTGTAAATCACCCCCTGCTATAGCTCCACTCTGTACCCCATCCCCCTGCCAAGTTAGTTTAAACCCCCCCCAGCAGTGCTAGCAAACCTCCCCGCAAGGATATTGGTTCCCCTCTGGTTCAGGTGTAAACCGTCTGACTTGTACAAGTCCCACCTTTCCCAGAAGCAGACCCAGTGATCCAGGAAACTAAAGCCCTCCCCCCTGCACCATCCCTTTAGCCACGCATTCATCTGTTCTATCTTCCCATTCCTATACTCACTAGCACGTGGCACCGGGAGTAATCCAGAGATTACAACCTTTGAGGTCCTGCTCTTTAATCCTTCACCTAGCTCCCTAAATTCTTGCTGCAGGACCTCATCCCTCTTTTTACCTATGTCGTTGGTACCAATGTGGACCACGACCTCTGGCTGTTCACCCTCCCCCTCCAGAATGCCCTGCAGCCGCTCAGTGATATCCTTGACCCTGGCACCAGGGAGGCAACAAACCATCCTGGATTCACGTCTACGGCCACAGAAACGCCTATCTGTTCCCCTTACTATAGAATCCCCTACCACTATTGCTCTCCCACTCTTTTTCCCCCCTTCCTGGGCAGCAGGAGCACCCCCAGTGCCAGGAAGTTGGCTGCTGCTGCCTTCCCCTGGTGAGTCATCCCCCTCAACAGTATCCAAAGCGGCATACCTGTTTGAGAGGGGAATGGTCACAGGGGTCTCCTGCACTACCTGCCTGCTTCTATTGCTCCGCCTGGTGGTCACCCATTTCCTATCTTCCTGTGCAGCCCTTCCCTGCGGTTTAATTAACTAAAGCCACTCTGTGCTAAACGTGTTTGACATGAATCAGTCATTCATGAAAGAAAGACTTATGAAATAATACTGAGCGGCCTACGGGTGGCGCTATCCAGGGAGAGTATAAATACTCGGGCATGGGCCCAGCTTGCGCAGGACATTCTTTAACAGGAACTAGTGAAGGACACAACTAGACCTCCATGTTGTAAAAGTTGATTAAAGCTTTGTTTAATGCTTAGACCAAGTGCCTAGTAGTTTTCTTATGTCAGTGTTCACAACTTGTCTCAGTCATTCCGACTCTTCCAAGGAAGGGTGCAGATAATAACATGGTGGGGGAGGGGAATGTGGAAGTGGGAAATCAGCAAAGTTTAAATGGACTGAGTTAAAAAGACTGTCCAGCCCGTACGCATTCCGTGCTGGTCCCGAAAATCCACGGAGCGGTGCATCTCCACATAAGTGCCGAGATGTGCCACTTCTGACCTCCACTGCTTATCCTGCCAATGTTCGTACGGGACGGAGAGATCATGTGATTTACATGCCTTGGGTGGGCTAGGGGCGCATCTGGGGCACCCCGTCCACTGAAGATGTAGGAAAGTCTGGGCGGAGGCCGCACTGGTTCACCCCAAGAAGATTTAGGTGCCTTAATATCACTTTAAAAAAAAAACTTTAATCTTCATCGAAATAACAACAGAAAACCCTGGAAAAACTCAGCAGGCCAGGCAACATCCGTGGAGAGAGAAACAGAGTTAACGTTTCAGGTCGAAGACCCTTTGTCAGAACTTACTCTTCATCGGTCCAGCCCATGATCCCTGGAACCGCCAGTTGGTTGGCCTGCTCCAAGTGTACCAACACAACCATGTTCCGAGTCCCTCAGAAAAGCCCAGGGTGCAGGCACTCCGACATTTGCAGTTCCTGTCACTAGTCCTGTCCCCTTATGTTGATGATCTTGTAAAAGGTGGATGAAGACATCACTCCTGCAAAGCCATCCTGACTTAGAAGTATATCGCCGATCCTTCATCGTCGCTGGGTCAAAATCCTGGAACTCCCTCCCTAACAGCACTGTGGGAGTACCTTCACCACACGGACTGCAGCAGTTCAAGAAGGCGGCTCACCACCACCTTCTCAAGGGCAATTAGGGATGGGCAATAAATGCTGGCTTTGCCAGCAACGCCCAGATCCTATAAAAACGAATAAAAATAAATAAATCTTGATGTTGGGTCCCAGCCACGTTTCTGGCCATTCTAAATGGTTTCTGCCGAACTTGCACGGGATATTCACCACCACCACCCCACCCCCCCGCCCCCCAATTTTCTCTGAAAAGCCTTTCCTTTAAGGAGTTTGCAAAAAAAAATTGTGAAATAGGAAATTACAGAATGCAGCAAGGCTTCACCAGTGTCTTGTCGCGATTAGCATTGAGTGGAGGTGAGGCTTTGGTGCACAGTTGCTAAATCTGCTTTTCCCTGTGTTGCAGGGTGTTTGTGCTGGTCCTGGTGGCGGTGTCTGTCGTGTGGATTCCTCTGGTGCAAATGAGTCAAGGTGGCCAGCTCTTCATGTACATCCAGTCCATCAGCTCCTACTTACAGCCACCTGTCGCAGTGGTCTTCATGGCCGGCTGTTTCTGGAGACGAACTAATGAGATGGTACCCGTTGCTCTTAAGATTTATTTCACTGTTAACCTTCAGTTAATATGAAATGAGACACTGAAGCAGTCTGGGTTCTTCCTGGTCATTCCTATTCGGTGAGCTCCGATTGTTAGCAATGCCAGAGGGATGCACCAGTTGGAAGCCCAGAGCCTCCTGGAAGGGATGGGCAGTACTTGAGGAGAGTCACCGCCAGACTCTCTCGCAGTCCCCCTTTGGACACCTGGGGAGCAGCACTAGCAATGTGCTAGAACTTCTCAATTGGGCAAAGGGAAGCCCAAAGAAAAAAGCACAAAAGACTGCATGTTCTATTAATCAGAACACACCACAGACCCTGTCCCAGCCACTCAATGACCTTTAATACACATTTGCAGCAAGCAAAATTGTGTTCAAATCATGGGCTATTAGTTAAGAAAATGACTTTCCTCACAGGCACTAGTAATTAGTGAGACGGTTAGCAATGAGCTCCTTCTTGCAGGTCATGTAAGAGACTGTCTGGTGGTGGTGTTCAGAAGGCTCAGGCTATTTTTGCATTATACTGCTTTGCTTTACTTTGTATTACCTTGTTGATGCAGTGGTACTGCCCAAAGTTTCACAGGTGACTATGCAAATCGGAGAACCTGACCAATAAATGGTTGTGCGTTCTACCCTATGTAAACTTGAGGCCATCCAAAACTCAGCTGCCCGTGTCCTAACTCGCACCAAGTCCCATTCGCCCATCACCCCCTGTGCTCGCTGACCTACATTGGCTCTCAGTTAAGCAGTGCCTCGATTTCAAAATTCTCATCCTTGTTTTCAAATCCCAAATATCTCTGTAATCTCCTTCAGCCCCACAACCGCAACCACCCCGCCCCCCCCCGCCACCCAAGATATCTGCGCTCCTCTGATTCTGCCCTCTTGAGCATCCCAGATTATAATCGCTCTACCATTGGTGGCCGTGCCTTCTGTTGCCTGGGCTCTGGAATTCCCTGCCTAAACTTCTCCGCCTCGCTACCTCTCTTTCCTCCTTTAAGACGCTCCTTAAAACCTACGTCTTTGACCAAGCTTTTGGTCACCTGCCCTAATTTCTCCTTATGTGGCTCGGTGTCAAATTTTTTGTCTTATAACACTCCTGTGCAGCACCTTGGGACGTTTTACTACGTTAAAGGCGCAATATAAATACAAGTTGTTGTTGTTGCATTGGAAGTCAAGTGAATGTGATTGAAGGCAGTCTTGGGATTGAGCAGGGAGAAGGCTGGACAGGACCTATACTGAGTAGTATGTGGAAGTCAACCTCAGTCCTGTGATCTCCTAGCTGCTTCCTCGTTTTAAGACTCAAACTTCCAATCAGCTACTCATTACTTTAGGAAGAAAGACTTGCACTATATATATAGCGCCTTTCATGACCTCAGGATGTCCCAACACACTTTACAGCCAATGAAGTACTTTTGAAATTAGTCAATGTTGAAATGCAGCAGCTAAATTGCACACAGCAAGCTCCCACAGCAATGTGATAATGACCAGATAATCTGTTTCAGTGATATTGGCCAGGAGAACTCCCCTGCTCTTCTTTGAAATAATGCCGTGGGATCTTTCACCCATCTGAGGGGGCAGACAGGGCCTCGGTTTAATGTCTCATCTGAAAGACGGCTCCTCGGACAGTGCGGCGCTCCCTCAGCACTGCACTGGAGTGTCAGCCTAGATTTTGTGCTCAAATCTTTGGAGTGGGTCTATGAACCCGCAACGTTCCTGACTCGTGAAGCAAGAAGTGTTGCCCACTGAGCCACGGCTGACACCTGGCTCATCACTTCTCATATTCTTTTCAACCGTGGTAGTGTCCTGCCTGTGGTATTTGGCCTTTTTACTGTGTTTTCAATGTTAAATAAATTCTTGCAGAGGATGTGTCTGTGAATATTTCACTGAAGTATTGGATGAGCTGAGGAGCTAATGTCTGTCTCGGTTTGTGTGGACAGGGCGCATTCTGGGGCCTTTTCACAGGGATCCTGGTCGGTTGTGTTCGAATGGCCTTGGATTTTATTTACCCAGAGCCTCTGTGTGGCCAGCCTGATAACCGGCCCCTGGTCACCAAATACGTTCATTACCTGCACTTCTCCATCATCCTTTCTGTCTTTACACTGATCGTGGTGGTGACCATCAGTCTCAGCACAAAACCTCAAGATCCAGCAAAGGTAAGTGATTCAATCATTTCTAATGAAATATTTGACCTCCTCTATTGAGCGAGGCTTAAGGACTCGGCCTATTTACTTAGAGCAGCGTAGACTTAGAGGCCACCTGTCAGAAGTCTATCAAATGAAGGGTTGAATTGCATGGCCTAATCCTGCTCCTAATTTGTATGTACATATGCCTATTGATAGATTATTTTTTCCTGCCCATCAATTTTGTATGTTTGTATTTGCTTTGAATGGTGTTGAGCAGTGAGAGAGCTGGACAGGACCTGTACTGAGTAAGAACATCTCTGTCTGGTCGGTGGATGCCAACCTCAGTCCTGTGATCTCCGAGCTGGTTCCTCATTTTAAAACTCAAACATCCCATCAGGAAGGATAAATCATGATGAGCGATTCACCCAGCTGTCCCACCTGGAGAATGGGAAGAGAACGTATCTGGGAATGACTCACCCAAAGTGCATGTGCCAGTCGCTCATAATTTCCACCTGGGTAAAGTCTGCTTGGAGAGTCAAATGACCAGGGTTCTTTCAGCTCTTGTCTGATGTTGCTAGCCAACACTGTTTAACCGCAGCGAGATCAGCATCCTGGTACATTGTGTTACAATCTTTCTTCTCCAATCTTAGATTAGCCGCTTGACCTGGTTCACCCGTTTTGAAAAAACTGATTCTGTGGCAGGACAGCCTGAGGAAGGTAAGCTACATGGCAAGGGGACTACTAACATGAGCAGAGTCACCCTTTCAATGAAAGGAGTCCTCCATGATCATTGCACTGGCACACAATGTATTAGGGACATAACAATAACCTCACCTTTGACGTGAGCATGACAAGACCCTGATTTGGCACAACTGTGCATAAGTGTAACAACCACCTGACCTGTGACACAATTGAATGTGAGTCTATGGTCAGCTTTATCTCTGACATGATGCTACACCGACAGTTTTCAACTGGTGGGTCATGAGCAGGTGGTTCGTGAGCAGGTAGCTCGTAGCTGCAGGAAGGGAAGTCACACGTGTGTCATTTGAAAAATAGAAACATAGAAGATAGGAGCAGGAGTAGGCCATTCGGCCCCTCGAGCCTGCTCCACCATTCGATGAGATCATGGCTGATCATCCAAACTCAGTACCCCGTACCTGCCTTCTCCCCATATCCCTTTAGCTCTAAGAAATATATCTAAATCCTTCTTGAATATATTTAAAGACTTGGCCTCAACCGCCTTCTGTGGTAGAGAATTCCACAGGTTCACCACTCTCTGGGTGAAGAAATTCTTCCTCATCTCTGTCCTAAATGGCTTACCCCTTATCCTTAGACTATGACCCCTGGTTCTGGACTCTCCGACCATCGGGAACATTCTACCTGCATCTAGTTTGTCCAGACCTGTCAGAATTTTATAAGTTTCAATGAGATCCCCTCTCATTCTTCTAAACTCCAGCAAGTATAAGCCCAATCGACCCAATCTCTCTTCATACGTCATTCCTGCCATCCCAGGGATCAGCCTTGTGAATCTTCGCTGAACTCCTTCCATGGCAAGAACATCCTTCCTCAGATAAGGCGACCAAAACTGCACACAATACTCAAGGTGTGGTCTCACCAAGGCCCTGTACAACTGCAGCAGGACATCCTTACTCCTGTACTCAAACCCTTTTGCTATGAAGGCCAACATACCATTTGCCTTCTTCACCGCCTGCTGCACCTGCATGCTTACCTTCAGCGACTGGTGCACAAGGACACCCAGGTCTCGTTGCACTTCCCCTTCTCCCAATCTATTGCCATTCAGATAATAATCTGCCTTCCTGCTTTTGACACCAAAGTGGATAACCTCGCATTTATCCACATTATATTGCATCTGCCATGCTTCTGCCCAATCACCCAACCTGTTCAAATCATCCTGGAGTTTCTCGGTATCCTCCTCGCAGCACGGACTCTTCTTCCAAGCTTTCTCACTGGCCTGGCCGATGGTTAGTGACACGCAATAAATGAAGAAACTGATTTCTACATAGTGGAAGGGGTTAGGTAGGCCGGAATAGGTTACAAGCATCATCACATTACTTGTAGAATTCCGTAATATTCAACTGCACATTTTCTCCATCAGCTGCACACAAACTGGATCCGACAATGAGACAACCTGAAGGAGATAAGCTGGACCGAGAGGAAATCAGCAACATGAACAACATCGTCCTGTCAACAGGTAGGCAATCCTGCACGATTATTGCTTTGACGCACAATGCAACAGGATTGTAACTGATATATAATTCTGTCATCAATTATACTCTCTCCTAGACCAGACTGAAGAAGAAAAGGTTCATTCAGAGGAAGTCAGCAACAGGAGCAGTGTCAATCTCTCGTCGGGTAAGCAATCCTCTGTGATCGCATCTCTGTATTAACACACGGTGCACCTGGATCATGGCTAATGATCTCCTCCCAACACAAATATACATAATTGTGATGAGGACCTTGTTCCCAAACTTTCATGCTATTTTTGGGTTGTCTTAAGTGCAAAATCAGGGCAAGTTATTTTCATGGCAAGCAAATCGGGGCAGAAGCCCATTCCCAGTTCTCCATGCCCAAATTTCCTGCTTTCATGCTCGCAATGCACTAGGGGTACAGGAAACTCTCGATTTACCGGCACCCAAACAACCGGAAATCTCGGTTAACCGGCAAAATTCAGGAGTAGGTTCAGTTAAATTTTTCTTCATATTAGTGGCCGTTTCTTGATTCTTGGCTGTGTAATCGGGCGTTCCTGCACTTGTTGCTAAGCAACAGGGACGCTTGGTCTGTGGCCGGGCTTCTTGCACCTGTTGCTAAGCAACAGGGAAGCCTGGATTTGCTCTGTGTATGGAGCTCTCGTACCTTTTAACTATAACTCTCTGTAATCTGGACTTTTTGATAAACCGGCACCACGCCGGTCCCATTGGTGCCGGATAAAAAAGAGTTTCCTGTATGTTGGATGAGAAATAAACGGCACAGCGATTGCCAGGATCAGCCAAGAGCGGGTACGGCCTTCTCTATGGACACACCTTTTATTGAACGAAAGTGAGGCAGCATTTAAACAGGATGCACCCCACTCAGGTATTGCCTCCCCACACCCCATTAAATATACAGACAACGCAGGTCATAGGAGGATCTTGGTGAGGAGATATATACAAGAGGAGTGTGCATCATGATAGAGGTATTAGGGGAATTCTGCCACCTACTGCACTGCTTTGAAGGTGATTTCTGCACTCACCTTTTTATGGCACTGACCGATTCAGTCAACCACAGTCTCTATGTCTGTCAGGGTGCAGTACAGGCCTGCATTTATCAGGTGACTGATGCACTTTTCTCCAGTCACAAGATACACCAGTCTTGCAAATTGCCAGCTCTGTCACTGACCCGTCTTATAGTTCTGTACCGAATTACATTTCTCTCTCTCTCTTCCCCCCCAGTTGAATCGGTGAAGGAAAGGTCGAAGCTGATATCCTTTCTGTTGTGGTTCTGTGGGATGGATAAGCAGGAAGAAGCAGCGAGCCCACCACCAAGTGAAGATTTGGTCAACACCCATTCGCTCAGTGAGAAGCGTTACATGAACTATTTCATTAATGCTAATTTAATCGTCTGTTTGAGTGCTGCCGTCTTCCTCTATGCTTATTTTGCTTAAAAGAATGTCACGATGTAATACTGCTCACATTTATAATAAAGTGAAAATTGTATAAATCTAGAAAGAACTAGATTAATTTTTACTACAAGTTGAATCAATGAAAAGGTGATACTATTTGTCTTGGAACTGCTTTGTACAAGGAACTATTTTTTTTTGAAGTCCAGAGGTCGTTGTTACATAGGCAATCGTGGTATTCAGTCTCTACCAGCAAAGTCTCACACACAGCAATGAAATGAATGGCCACTTAACCTGTTTATGCTGGTAAACAATCTGGGATCTGAAGAGTGATGTTTTGATTGTTTTTGTAAATCATTGTTTGGCGGTCTACAATATATTTCCAATAGAATAACAGATCTCTCCTTAAGTGTCAGCCCATGGTTCAGTGGGTCAGCTCTCGCCTCTAAGTCAAATGATGTGGGTTCAAGCCCCACTCCATGCTAGATCAATTGTTAATTTTAAATCGGAGATTGATAGCTTTTTGTAATCAAAGGTATTAAGGGATATGGGCCAAAGGCAGGTATATGGAGTTAGATTGCAGGTGAGCCATAATCTCATTGAATAGCCGAAACAGGCTTGAGGGGCTGAACGGCTCCTCCTGTTCCTATGTTCCAGAGATGTGAGCACATAATCCAGACTGACACTTGAGTGCAGTACCTGAGGTGCCGTCTTTCGGGTGAGACGCTACATTGAGGCCCGTCTGCCCTCTCAGGTGGACATAAAGGATCCCATGGCACTTATCAAAGAAAAGCAAGGGATTTCTAGTACACTTTTCTCCAGTCTTGCAAACTGCCAACTCTGTCACTAACCCATCGTATAGGTCCTGGACAATGTATGGCTGCTTCTTTTGAAAGAAGAACATTTATTCTGTTGCCTGCTTACTGAATGCTGGTATTTCCTTCTTTCCTGTATTGCGAGGGAGATCTTTGGGTTGAAGTAACATTGGTACTGATCACTATTTGATCCTTGGTACCAACTGATTGGATTAATACTGGCAAGAGTACTGGGGCCAGCTGGTGCAAACCCTATTAGGAAATGTGATGCCTTCTCTAATCCCTTGTAGAGAATTTCTTGTACATGTGTGAGATGTCCTGAAATTCCTGGGCTCTGGGAGGGTGAAAAGGAAGATTTCCACCTCGGGGAGAAACCCAGTTGAGCCAGGATTCCACCCAGGTTACTCTGGCCCTTTTAGTTCCAGTAGGGTGGAACCATGACAGATCACCTTCCCCAACCCCCACTTCAAGGGATCATACTTGGAGTTCCTAGGCTCCCCAGGGACATTTTGCCCATTCTACCCTTGGAAAGGCCTCAGGTGAACCCGCCAGGTAAAAGAGTAGAGATGAGGGCCCCCAGTCCTTTATCAGAGGCAGAAGTACCTCCCTTTCAAAACTCTGCCCGTACAGGGGAATCCAGCCCATAAACCTTTGAATAGAATGTATCCATGTACAATAACCAAAATCTTCCATGAATATGATTGCCAACAGTTACAGGCAGGAATGGAGGGACAGGTGACAGTTACAGGCAGGAAATAAAAGCTGAATTAAATTCTACACTGGGAGAATAAATTAGCAGCCACGAATGGCCTTCTAAATAATGTAGAATGGGAATAGCTGGTTGGGGCAATGCCTTCGAGGTGTGAACACTCCCTCTCTGTGCTGGATAATTTGCCCTGAATGGAACTGGCAGAATCAGGCTGATAGGAGATGGAATGGAAGCGAGCTGAGCCAATTAGAAGCGGCGGATTTGAAAACAAACAATCCAACAAACAAAGGCAGCCAATGGGAGGGAGCGGCCTGCAGCCAATCAGGTTCAAACAAAGGAGCATGGCTCTGTCCAACTGCCAGCAACTGCCATTCTTTGACTGGACCAGCTCGGAGGCAAATTCAAAAAAAGGCATTAAAACCTCCACCACCAGCACAGAGGCAGAGACAGCAAATGGTTTCAGCCTACGCTACGGAATCATTGGAAAGGAAAGACTTCTACGAATAACATTCATAGCATTTGTCAATATACTGAAGAAGAACAGAATATTCCAGGACCGGAAAGCAAAAAAGTACAGAGCTGTTTAACCAGCTATCCAAGTGGTCAATCAGGTAACAATAGTTCCGCCTATAAGTACTACAACAACAACTTGTATTTTATATAGCTCCTTTATATGTAGATAGAAAAACGTCCCCCGGCGCTTCACAGGTGTGTAAGTCAAACAAAAATGGACCGAATCCAAAGATGAATATCATAGTGGGGGGGGGGGGGGGGGGGGGGGGGCGGTGACTAAAAGCTTGATCAAAGATGTTGATTTTGATGAGGACAGGGAGGTAGAGAAGTGTAGGGAGGTTATTTCACAGTTTCGGGCCCATAAGGCTAGAGGCATGGCCGCCAATGATTGCAAGTAGGGTGAAATGAATCAGTCATTCATGAAAGAAAGACTTATGAAACAATACTGAGCAGCCTACAGGTGTCGCTATCCAGGGAGAGTATAAATACTCGGGCACGGGTCCAGCTTGCGCAGGACATTCTTAACAGGAATTAGTGAAGGGCACAACTAGACCTCCATGTTGTAAAACAGTTGATTAAAGCTTTGTTTAACGCTTAGTCCAAGTGCCTAGTAGTTTTCTTACGTCATAGGGGATGCACAAAACACCAGAGTCAGAGGAGAGCAGAGTTCTCGGAGGATTGTAAGGCTGAAGGAGTTACCAAGACAGGAAGGGGCCATGTAAGGTTTTAAACAGGAGGATGAGAATTTTAAATTTGAGGTGTTGGGGGACTGGGAGCCAATGTAAGTTGTTGAGCACAGGGTTGATGGGTGAGCAGGACTTGGTGCGGGATAAGACATGGGCAGCAGTGTTTTGGATGAGCTGAAGTTTACAATGGGTGGAAGATGGGATACCAGCCAGGAGGGCATTGGAAAAGTCGATTCTGGAGGTAAAAGAAACGGTTGAGGGTTTCAGCAGTAGATGAAGGGGGGACCTGTACAAGCTGCACAGATTACACCTCGGCAGAACCGGGACCAATATCCTTGCAGGGGGATTTGCTAGTGCTGTTGGGAAGGATTTAAACTAGTTTGTCAGGGGGCTGGGAACCTAAGTGTGGGCCCAGTATGGAGAGAAACAAAGCTGGAAGTGCAAGTTAGAAAAGTAGTCAGCAAAACTAGTAGGGAGCAGAAACAAAGGCCAACAGTAAAGAGGGTCAAAGTGCAGAAAAATATTAAACAGGCAAAGTTGAAGGCACTTTATCTAAATGCACGTAGCATTCGCAACAAGGTGGATGAATTAATGGCACTAATAGAAGTAAATGGGTATGATGTATTGCCATTACAGAGACATGGTTGCAGGGTAACCAAAGCTGGGAACTGAATGTTCCAGGGTACTCAACATTTAGGAAGGTCAGACAAAAAGGAAAAGGAGGTGGCGTAGCGCTGTTAATAAGGGATGAGATTGGTACGGTAGAGATAAAAGATCTTGGCTCAGCAGATCATGATGTAGAATTGGAATCAGTTTGGGTGGAGCTAAGAAACAGCAAAGGGTGGAAAACATTGGTGGGAGTTGTGTATAGGTCACCAAACAGTAATAGTAATGTAGGGCACAGTATCAATCAAGAGAGTAGGAGTGCATGTAACAAGGGCAATACGGTAATCATGGGGGACTTTAATCTACATATTGACTGGGCAAATCAAATTACCACTAATGGTGTGGAGGATGCATTCTTGGAATGCATGTGAGATGGTTTCCTGGATCAGTATGTGGAGGAACCAACCAGGGAACAGGCTATTCTGGATCTGGTAATGAGAAAGGGCTAATCAATAATCTTGTGGTAAAGGGGCCTTTAGGGACAAGTGACCATAATATGATTGAATTTTACATTAAGTTTGAGAGTGATGTAGTCCAATCTGAAACTAAAGTCTTCAATCTAAACAGAGGAAACTACAAGGGTATGAGGGACAAGTTGGCCATGGTAGTTTGGGAGACTACACTAAAAGGTATGAAGGTGGACATACAATGGCTAACATTCAAGGAAATAATGCATAATTTGCAACAAACATATTCCTCTAGGGCATAAAAACCCAAAAGGAAAAGTGATCCAACCATGGCTAACAAAAGAAATTAAAGCTAGTATTAAGTCAAAGGAGGAAGCTTATAAAGTTGCCAGAAAAAGCGGTCAGCCTGAGGATTGGAATCTTTTTAGGAATCAGCAAAGGGGGACCAAGAAATTGATAAAGAAAGGGAAGATGGAATATGAGCACAAACTAGCGAAAAATATAAAAATGGATTGTAAAAGCTTCTTTAGGTATATGAAAAGGAAAAGACTGGCGAAGGTAAATGTAGGTCCTTTACAGTCAGAGACGGGAGAATTTATAATGGGGAATGAGGAAATGGCGGAGAAATTAAATAAATACTTTTGTTTGTGTCTTCACGGAGGAAGAAAAAAAACCTCCCAGAAATACGAGAAAACCAAGGGTGTGGCGAGAATGAGGAACTTAAAGAAATTATTAGTAAAAAAACAGTACTAGAAAAATTAATGGGACTAAAAGTCGATAAATCCCAAGGACTGGATGACCTACATCCTAGGGTTTTGAAAGAGGTGGCCATTGGGATAGTGGTCGCAGTGGTTGTCATCTTCCAAAATTCTATAGATTCTGGGACGGTTCCTGCAGATTGTGGGATAGCAAATGTAACCCCGCTATTTAAGAAAGGAGGGAGAGAGAAAACGGGGAACTACAGACCTGTTAGCCTCACTTCAGTAGTTGGGGAAAATGCTGGAATCTATCATAAAGGATGCAATAACTGGGCACTTAGAAACTAATAGTAAGATTGGGCAGAGTCAACATGGATTTATGAAAGGGAAATCCTGTTTAACAAACCTATTGGAGTTCTTTGAGGATGTAACTAGTGGAGTAGACAAAGGGGAACTGGTAGATGTGGTGTGTTTGAATTTTCAGGAGGCCTTCGACAAGGTCCTACACAAGAGGTTGGTGAACAAAATTAGGGCACATGGAATTGGGGGGTAATATACTAGCATGGATTGAGAATTGGTTAACAGACAGGAAACAAAGAGTAGGGATAAACGGGTCTTTTTCAGGATGGCAGGCTGTGACTAGTGGAGTACCGCAAGGATCGGTGCTTGGGCCCCAGCTATTCACAATCTATATCAATGATTTGGATGAGGGGACTTAATGTAACATTTCCAAATTTGCTGATGATACAAAGTTAAGTGGCAGTGTCAGTTGTGAAGAGGATGTGAAGAGGCTTCAAGGGGATCTCGACAGGCTCAGTGAGTGGGTGAGAACATGGCAGATGGAATATAATGTGGATAAATGTGAAGTTATTCACTTTTGTAGAAAAAACAGAAAGGCAGTGTATTTCCTAAGTGGTGAAAGATTGGGGAATGCAGATGCTCAAAGGGACCTGGGTGTCCTTGTACATGAGTCACTGAAAGTGAATGTGCAGGTGCAGCAAGTCATTAGGAAGGCAAATGGTATGTTGGCCTTCATTACAAGAGGATTTGAGTACAGGAGTAAAGAAGTCTTACTCCAATTATATAGGGCCTTGGTGAGACCACACCTGGAGTACTGTGTACAATTTTGGTCTCCTTACCTAAGGAAGGATATACTTGCCATAGAGGGAGTGCAACGAAGGTTCACAAAATTGATTCCTGTATTTTCTTGAATTCAGAAGAACAAGAGGGGATCTCATTGAAGCATACAAAATTATTACAGGGCTTGATAGGGTGGATGCTGGGAGAATGTTTCCCTTGGCTGGGGAGTCTAGAACGAGGAGCCACACCCACAGGATAAAGGGTAGGCTATTCAGGACTGAGATGAGAAGAAATTTCTTCACACAGAGGGTGGTGAATCTTTGGAATTCTCTACCCCAGAGGGCTGTGGAGGCTCAGTCATTGTGTATATTCAAAACAGAAGTCGATAGATTTCTGACTAGTAAGGGCATCAAGGGATATGGCGATAGGGCCGGTGAATGGAGTTGAGACAGAAGATCAGCCATGATCTCATTGAATGGCAGAGCAGGCTCAAAGGGCCGAATGGCCTACTCCTGCTCCTATTTCTTATGTTCTTATGAGCTGAGGCGGAGCACAGATGGGTGATATTACAGAGGTGGAAGTTGGCGGTCTTTATGATAGAGAGGGTATGAGGTTGGAAGCTCAGCTTAGGGGTCAAACAGGATGCCAAGGATATGAATAGTCTGGTTCAACCTGAGACAGTGGCCAGGGAGGGTGATGGAATCGATGGCAAGGGAACGGAGTTCGTGCGGTGGGCCAAAGACCATGGCTTCAGTTTTCCCAATGTTTAATCATCCAGGACTGAATATTGGACAAGCAGGCTGACAGCACTGATGCAGTGGAGAGGTCTAGAGAGGTGGTGGTGAGGGAGAGCTGGGCATCGTCAGTGTACATGTGGAACCTGACGTCATGGCTTCAGATGTCTACAAGGCGCAGCATGTAGATGAGAAATAGGAGGAGACTAACGGTGTGGGATTGGGAAGAGGAGCCATTGCAGGAGATTTTCTGGCTATGACTGGATAGGTAAGCGTGGAAGCAGGCAAGAGCAGTCCCACTCAGCTGGACGACGGAGGAGAGGTGTTGGGGGAGGATAGTGTATTCGACTATCGGCAGGAACCCCACTGGGAACCTGCCCTGCCTGGACAATGGCTTTGACCCAGAAAAACGGGTCTGGGTTGTTGAGGAGTTGGAGGGCGAGCATACCTCCTGCCCTACCATCATCCTGCTGCTGGAAGGAAAACTTGGCCCATGATCTCTAGGTTACAAGTCCAGGACCGTAACCACTACACTATCACACATGTTAACTTGTCAGATTTTACTCAGTTTTTAACTCATAATTTGTCACTTTTTTAGTTAGTTTACCCTCTAGTGGTTCAATTATTTTTTAAATGTTTGAGCGATTTTCTTCAAGGGACAAATGTACTGTATATTAAATGTTCACAAGCCTTCTCATTCACTGATCAATACAAGCACAGCCTCAGATGCCTCGCAGTAAGTCATAAAATGGCTGTGTTCTAGAATTTTTAAGTCTCAATCTATAATGTAGCAAGAGACTTCCAGACACACCTAAGTCAGTCAGAATCCACATCTCTGATAATGTTAAATGCTGCCACCAAGAATCAGCAATTAAAGAACCACAAGTGGCACCACAGTGTCTCAGAATCTCCCAGTAGGCATGACAAGCTTTGCAAAGACAGGTAGTCAATGCCTGTCGCATGTTCTGTATTTGGGATTGCATTCCTCCTACACCCCTCCACTGTCCAGAGTCTACAACCTTGGCATAATCTACGACCTGTCCCCCATGGTTTCCCCGATTGGTATTGCTCGACACACTGCATTGTACTGGCCAGGAACAAGATTTTTGTTCCTGTTAGTTCTCCTCACGGGAGACTTGGTTCCAATGATGCCTTTGCTCTGCCTTGCTTACAATTGGTACATGGACAGCTCTTCCATGGTCCTGATTAACCTGCCATCGAGTACATTGTTGAGACCTACCATAGTACCCACCAGTGCTGGGGCATGGAATTATGTCATTTCCCACTCTGCTTTGAGGCCTAACAACAAGTCCTCTGCTGCAGGATCAGGATCAGGATCGCTTCAGAACCTATAATGGGCAGTCAGTAGCTGGCCTTTTAGCAGTTCTTTCTTTTCTGACTCTGTCAACTGGGATACAAGTGAAAAACCTGCCCAACCCTCTTGTTAGTAATCCAATAGGGCCCTCCTCTTCTCCAGGGAATTCCCACCAGTTTAAAGAAGGGACCCAGCTCTTTCAACTACTTTTTGTGTCACTTCCACTAATCAAAAGAATCCAATGTAGCAAGGATAATTTTGTAGAAATACACCACTCTGGCCTCTTCTTTCAAGAGGCTAACAATTGACTTGACTGCTGTTGACTATAGGGTACAAAGACCCCCTCACAGAAATGACCATTAAACCGCAGAGTACCTTACAGGCCATTACCAAGTCTTCTTCACCCTGGGATATGGAGTTCAGGCGAGGTGCAGGATGATGTTTTGCCAAACCTTTCTCATCATATTCACCTGACCAGACCTTGGGGTAGTTGAAGCTCTTAATTCTAGGGTGGCTCACAAGCTGAAGATACTTAAACCAGGGATTGAGCAAGTGATTCAGGCTTCTCAAAAGTTCAAAGTCCAATCCTTTGGGCAATTCTTTCAGCCTCCCTCCCTGTGACTATTGCCCAGAGTCTGTGGCGGGGTCTGTGCACGCACCCATTTGGAACCATGATAGACCTCACATATAGGATCCATTGTTCTAACAGGCTCTTATTATATTCACCAATGAACATACACTTCAGGTTCTTGTTTCTTTGGCAAAGCATAAATACAAAAACATAGATCCTGTCCCACTTTGTCATGAATTTAGGATGGGTGGGTTTATAGCACCAGTGGTATTTTGCTTAAGATCAGAATAGCCTGCCATCAGGTATATTGGTTGGAGGTTTTTGTACCAGCAAATATTGCAGCCAGAGTCTGTAATTGGATATGCTCATGAATCCTTTAGGGAGAAGTTTATACAAAATGCTCCAAAGCAGCAGCAAGCTTCTATCATGCTCTGGACTCTGCTGTGCAAGGTAAGCTGTTCTGCCGTTTAAGATTGGCTATTCCCTTCAGGAATTCCCCACTGAACTACAGCAGATAATGACCCCTCCCTTTGGAGGCAAGGACTTGTTTGAGAGTTATGTTGGAGAGCTGCATGAGGGTAGCACCATAGGGATATGTCCTGCAGGAGTCAGAACTTTCACAGAGACAACTGCCCTATCGAACCGACGAAAGGTCATCGACCTGAAACACTGAGCATTTCCAGCATTTTCTGTTTTTATTTCAGATTTCCAGCATCTGCAGTATTTTGCTTTTGCCCTATCTAATGGTTGGTTAATGAGCAGATCTTTTCTTGTCTATGACTGGAGCTCAAAAACACCATACCAACAAAGAACTATCATTTGCAACATGAAACTAGGATTAAGAGTCATTAGTGTGAATAGCCCTAATTCCCCCTTTCCCTTCACCCCTCGGTAGTGACTCTTTCCTCTCTGCCTCACTCAGGAGAGAGGCTGCTTGCGTTTCTTTGCAATCATGTGAAGAAAGATCAAATTAGATACTTTAAAATGTGAAAACCATCAACCGAGGATCCCACTTCCTTAAACACATTCAAAAAGCAGGGTGGTGTCCCTTTAAATCCAGTCACAATGCATAAAAGCCTAGAAATTCCAGAAGTCCTACTTTACCGCCAAAAGTGCAGTGCAATGGGACTTCTTCTCACAGGTCTGCCCTGGTCTCGACCCTGCTCCAAATCTCATAAATTAGATCACTTGCACAGTAAGAGTGGGTGCCTGTGCCATTTATGATACGCCTGCACTCAGGCACCAGTATTTCACAGCAGCAACTTGCTTATGGTTTAACATCTCATTCGAAAGATAGTACCTCTGATAGTGCCGCACTCACTCAGTACTACACTGGTGTCAACCTGGATTATATGTTTAAATCGCTGGAGTGGAGCTTTAACCCACAACCTTCTGACTCAGAGGAGAGAGATTCCTACCCACTGAGCCACAGCTGTCACCCGGATCAAAGCTGGTCATCCTCAGTAAATGTGCTTCTGCGTCAGAGAAACAACACACTTATAATCCCGAGATCCTCTTGTGGTCTTGTCCTCTCATTCACCTAGCCTTTTTCACATAAGAAGCAAATAGAACATAGAAACATAGAAGTTAGAAGCAGGAGTAGGCCATTCGGCCCCTCGAGCCTGCTCCGCCATTCAATGAGATCATGTCTGATTATCCAAGTTCAGTACCCGGTCCCTGCTTTCTCTCCATATCCCTTGATCCCTTTAGCCTTAAGAAATATATCTAACTCCTTCTTGAATATATTTAATGAATTGGCCTCTACTGCCATCTGTGGTAGAGAATTCCACAGGTTCACCACTCTCTGGGTGAAGAAATTCCTCCTCATCTCTGTCCTAAATGGCTTACCCCTTATCCTTAGACTGTGACCCCTGGACTCCCCGGCCATCAGGAACATCCTTCCTGCATCTAGTCTGTCTAGTCCTGTTAGAATTTTAAATGTTTCAATGAGATCCCCTCTCATTCTTCTAAACTCCAGCGAGTATAAGCCCAGTCGACCCAATCTCTCCTTATACGTCATTCCTGCCATCCCAGGTATCAGTCTGGTGAATCTTCGCTGCACTCCCTCCGTGGCAAGAACGTCCTTCCTCAGGTAAGGCGACCAAAACTGCACACAATACTCACGATGTGGTCTCACCAAGGCCCTGTACAACTGCAGCAAGACATCCTTGTTCCTGTACTCGAACCCTCTCGCTACAAAGGCCAACATACCATTTGCCTTCTTAACCGCCTGCTGCACCTGCATGCTTACCTTCAGCGACTGGTGCACAAGGACACCCAGGTCTCGTTGCACTTCCCCTTCTCCCAATCTATTGCCATTCAAATAATAATCTGCCTTCCTGTTTTTGCCACCAAAGTGGATAACCTCACATTTATCCACGTTATATTGCATCAGTTATGCTTCTGCCCAATCACTCAACCTGTCCAAATCATACTGGAGTTTCTCGGCAACCTCCTCACAGCACACACGCCCACCTAGCTTTGTGTCATCTGCAAACTTGGAGATATTACATCTAGTTCCCTTGTCTAGATCATTAATATATATTGTGAATAGCTGGGGTCCTAGGACCGATCCCTGCGGTACCCCACTAGTCACTGCCTGCCACTCGGAAAAAGACCCGTTTATTCCAACTCTTTGCTTTCTGTCTGCCAACCAGTTCTCTATCCAAGTCAATACCTTGCCCCCAATCCCATGTGCCTTAACTTTACACGCTAATCTCTTATGCGGGACCTTATCAAAAGCCTTCTGAAAGTCCAAATACACCACATCCACTGGTTCTCCCTTATCTATTTTACCAGTTACATCCTCAAAAAATTCCAGTAGATTAGTCAAGCATGATTTACCTTTTGTAAATCCATGTTGACTTTGTCCGATCCTGTCACTGTTTTCCAAGTGTTCTGCTATTACATCTTTTATAATGGACTCTAGCATTTTCCCCACTACCGATGTCAGGCTTACCGGTCTATAATTCCCCGTTTTCTCTCTACCACCTTTTTTGAATAGTGGGGTAACATTAGCTCCCCTCCAATCCATGGGTACTGTTCCAGAGTCTATCGAAATTCCATGAAGAATTATCTTACATAAATCAATATAAAACAACCACATTATGAAGAATTTGCTGAGGAGAGACTCCTCTGGTCAAACCACTTGATATATCAATGTAAGTTTTGTTATTGGACCATATTAACATCTTTATGCTTTAATATATTTTATCTGCAAATAAATCTGTCCAAGTAGCTTACCCTGTTCGCACTGGCCTAGCAGAATATTACTTTTTCATTTCTGCAGGGGCAGATTAATGCACGGACCCAAGGGCCTGTGCCCAAGGGCTCCAGCCAAATATGGGGCCCTGTGATGATCTCGGGCACTGTTGCGAGCAACCCGGTAGAAAAGCTAGAAGTAGAGTTTGGGTGCTGCACCTGTGGTTCGCGCGTGCCTGTATATATATGCATTATATAATTGCAAGTCTTTTTTATTAGGCCACCAAGAAATCTTAATCTATCCCTGGATCTCTGAGGTGACAGAAGAACATTGTGGCTATCCCATGTATTCTCCAGTAAGCCGCTTATTCCAATTCATCGTTAATTGTTGGACATGGGTGTAGTCTGGAGTGTATCTGGCACACAACTGGTTTAGCCGTCCATCTGGCCAAATCACATCTCTCTCCTCTGCTGAAATGACCCACTACACCAGGATCATCCTGAGGCCAAAGCCTTTTTGTCTCGATTACAAAGCGCCTCCTTAAACCCTCTCCCCTACCCTTCCACCCTCAACTCCAACAACAAATGCGAGGAGTGCATGGAGTTCTTTGTCACTAAAATTGAGACCATCCATTTCTCTTGCCCATCAACAAACCTGCCCTCGGGCTGCCCTCGCCCTGAACCTGTGTCACTTCCCTAATTGAGCTCACCTTGTCCGAGACCCACTTCCTGCTCCTTTAACGTGTTGCCTCCCAAATCCAAGCCCATCTTTACCGCAACTCCCTATTTGAATCTCTCCAATCGGCCACAGCACTGAAATGGCCCTAACTAAAATCACAATTTACATCCTCTGTGACTGTGCATTATCCCCCCCTTGACCTCTCTGCAGCCTTTGACATGGTTGACCATACCATCATCCAATGCCGCCTTGTGTTATCCAGTTCAGTGGGACTGCCATTGCTTGATTCTACTATTGCCTATCTGATCATAGCCAAAGCATCTCCAGTAATGGCTTCATCTCTGGCCCCTGCAGCATTATCTCTTTAGTTCCCCCAAAGATATATTCTTAGCCTCCTCCCCTTCCTCATCTACATGCTGCCCCTTGGCGACATTATCCGCAGACATGGGGTCAGGATCCACAGCTCTGCCTCTCCACCACTTCTCTTGACCCCTTCCCTGCCTCTGTATTGTCAGACTTGGATAAGCTGCAATTTCCTCCAGTTAATCAATGGGAAGACTGAATCCATCATCTTTGACCCGTCACAAACTCCGTTCCCTTGCCACTGATTTCATCTCACTCCCTGTCCACTGTCTCGGGCAGAACCATACTGCTCACAACCTCAGCGTCCTATTTGACCAACAACAACAACTTACATTTTAGATAGCACCTTTAATGTAATAAAATATCCCAAGGTGCTTCACAGGAGCATTATCAAACAAAATTTGACACCAAGCCACATAAGGAGAAATTAGGCAGATGACTAAAAGCTTGGTCAAAGAGGTAGGTTTTAAGGAACGTCTTAAAGGAGGAAAGAGAAGTAGAGAGGCAGAGAGGTTTAGGGAGGGAATTCTAGAGCTTAGGACCCAGGCAGCTGAAGGCACGGCTGCCAATGGTGGAGCAATTAAAATCAGGGATGCGCAAGAGGCCAGAATTGGAGGAGCACAGATATCTTGGAGGGTTGTAGGGCTGCAGAAGGTTAGAGAGATGGGGAGGGATTTGAAAATAAGGATGAGAATTTTAAAATCGAGGCGTTACTTAATCGGAAACTAATGTAGTTCAGCAAGCACAGGTGTGATGGGTGAACAGGACTTGGTGCGAGTTAAGATATGAGTTTTGGATAACCTTAAGTTTATGGAGGACGAAAGATGGATGGCCCGCAAGGAATGTATTAGAATAGTCAAGTCTAGAAGTAATTATGCATAGATGAGGATTTTAGCAGCTGATGAACTGAGGCAGGAGTGGAGTCAGGCGATGTTACGAAGGTGGTAATAGGCGGTCTTAGTGATGGTGTGGGAATGTGGTTGGAAGCTCATCTCGAGGTCAAACACACCACCAAGGTTGTCAACAGTCTGGTTCAGCCTCAGAAAGTTGCCAGGGAGAGGGATAGAGTCGGTGGCAGGGACTGAAGACAAAGGACTTCCACCTCCGTAACATCACTGGTCTCCATCCCTACTCTAATCCATCTGCTATTGAAAACCTCATCCATGTCTTTGTTAGCTCCATACTGGACTATTCCAATGATCATCTGGCAATCATCCATCCTCCATAAACATCAGCACATCCAAGACTGCTGCCTATCCTATTCTGTACCCAGTTCTGCTCATCCATCGACCCTGTCCTCGCTGAATGACATTGGTTTCCAATGCTGCCAATTTAAAACTCACATTCTTATGTTTGAATCCCTTCATGCCTCACCCCTGCCTATCTCTGTAACACTCTCCTGCCCTACTCCACCCTGAACTCTCTGATCCTCGGACTCTGGCCTCTTGTGCATTCCCCCTTCATTTGCCCCATTATTGGCAGCTGTGCCTTCAGCCACCTACACTGCACGCTCTGAAATTTCCTCTCTTTGACCAAGCTTCTGTTCATCTCTCCTAATATCCCCTTCTTTGGTTTTGCATCCATTTTATTTTAACACCTCAGGGCATTTTTCTACGCGAGAAGCACTATATAAATGCAGGTTGTTGTTACTGTTATGATGCAAGTCTAAAAGTAAAGAATTAAAATGCTTCGCTAGTCGGCAGTTTTATTTAGTGCATAACTGAGTCACGCAGACTAGGAAGGATCCAGGTTTAACTCCCGGTCTGTGTTGAGTTAGATTAAATCTGCTGAGGTGGGGGTAGGGGAACTACATCTGGTTTCAGTGCCATTGCATTGAGGGGAAAATCAGCCAGGGTTCCAGCTCCTGATCACTATCCAGCGAGTGCTGGAGAGTGTACATATGTGGGTTTCAGGTGAGGCCAAGAACAGTTTTGGCTGTTGTAACCGTAATGGTTAAATAGCCGCTGAAACTCACTGTGAAGACGCACATGTAAAAAAGGTGCCACTTGGGTGAGAATCTTGATGCTCATGGAACTGTACCCCTGCTAGGAATTAATCGGGAAGGAAAGGGCGAAAATTGGGGAGGAACAAAGTCCATTTTTATTTATATTCTAGTTATTTAAACCCATCTGATTCTCCTATTTTACTGCCAAGGCCTGAAGTATGAAGACAGTTACACAGAGCCCTTTGTTCAGGGTACACAACTCCCCTGCCAGCGCGGTGAAACCTGAAGAATATGTGATCTCGCACGTGACACTGAATGAGGCGGATACTGCTGTCCTGGCCTTGTACATCGTATTTGTCTTGCTTGTAGGATTCTGGGTAAGGTCTCAATCTGTCTATTCACTAAACTATGCTGGTTGAAAACACACGCTTAATTAAAAATCCTTCTTCTACATTCCTTGAAAGAGGTAGCCTCAACATCAGGAGTTTGAAAATGAACCGTTGCAGAGATTAAGCATGCACTTGGACCCCAAAACTCTGGCCCAGATCACAGACGCGGAGCAGACAGATCAGGTGGATGTGCTAACTGCGGCTGGAATTTGGGGTGGATCCTATTTCCCCATGGATTTCACCTCGTTTTTTTTACTTGCGGCCATTTTCCAGTGGGGTGGATGCCATGGGTGGATTTTCTGCCTGCCTCACTTAAATCAAAGGAGCATGTCTGGGGGTGTTCCCAGGCTTCCCATAGAAAATCCACCTTTCACGCTTTCTTTGAGCCTCCATAGAGTCTTGCTGAGGCTGGTAAACAGGCCCCAAGCCTTTACTTGGGAAAGGTAGTTGATCCTGGAGGGAATCAGTTACCTTTCCCAAGAGGCCCACTTGCTCCACTAGGAGCAGAGGACTCGAGGAAGCCACTTCTCTTTAGGGCTTCCTCTCCACCAAGGGAGTGGTAAGACAGTACTCCCACATTCCATCAGCGCGTGATCCAGATCAGGCGCGTTAATGTACCCTAGCAGGTGGCCCGCCCAGCCTGCCCTGTGATGGGGTCTCAGGCCTGGGGCTGAGGCTGGTGGAGGTTCCAATCCACACTTGTGGCAGCGGAATAGATCTCCAGGAATATTGTGTCCTTGCTGTTGTAGAGCCTGACAAACAGAAAACTGAATTAACAACTGTTGGTTTTAATTATGAGCACCAGCTCATCCGTGAAATCTTTATTCTAACTGTGTATGATGGAGTGAGAATTGTTCACAGGCAGATTCATAAATATGGAGATCTCTCGACAACAATCAATGAAACCAATGTCTGAATAAAACAACTACCAGCACAAACCTCACCCTAGGCTCCACATCTTTCACAGCAATGTCAAGCTCACTGATCTTCAGACAGAGGTCGCTAGCAGGTTGAGAGGTTAAATTATCAGTCATTTTTGTCCCTTTTTTTGATTCTTGCCTGGGGTCAGTGCAAAGGTCACTGGCAAGATGTGACCCGAGTGTTGGTAGGCAATTTGTCCACAGTGGTGCATAACAACCATGTCAGACACTGCTGCTACCTGATTTCCAGACACACGGGCCCTGATTTTAATCCTCTCCTCGCCCCGGATGGGTGGGAGGGGGTCGGGGCGATGGAGGGGTTAAAATATCAGGATTGATCAACCCTGTTCCCACCCATTTAAAATTTAACAAAGACAAATGAGGCCATCGACGAGGCTCCCGCAAAAGGCATGCGGGGGCCTAGCTAACATTCAAAGGTCACGGCCCGACGACATCATCGGCGTTACGACTTAACTTTAACAGCGAGGGAGAGGCCCGAGCTGTGGGACTCCTGACAGCAAATCCGAGGCAGGAGGAGCCGATCGCGGCCCGTTGTCCTCATTTCCCTTCCCTTCCCCACTCCGATCGCGGCTCTATTGTCCTCTCTCCTCCCTCCCGATCGTGGTTCTATTGTCCTCTCTCCTCCCCTCCCGATCGCGGCTCTATTGCCCTCTCTCCTCCCTCCCGATCAGGGCTCTATTGTCCTCTCTCCTCCCTCCCGATCGTGGCTCTATTGTCCTCTCTCCTCCCCACTCCAATCACGGCTCTATTGTCCTCTCTCCTCCCCACTCCAATCACGGCTCTATTGTCCTCTCCCTCCCAAGCACGGCCTCTCCCTGCATCCCGCCCAAATCATGGCCTGTTGTCCTCCTGCTGCTCTCCCACCCGCCGGCCAGCCTGTTAATTTGGTTGGCTGTCGGTTGGGAGTCTGCTGTAGATTAATTAAATGAGGCCTTGTGGGTTTTCCCAATGCTATCACGCTCCCCTAAATCCTCCCTGCCTCCCCGTTAATATCGGGGCCATACACTTTCTGGGCAGAGGCCATTGGATAATGATGAGGAGCAGAAATCCTAGGTGATTTTTCATCTCCCTAAACCAAGAACACTTAAGGACCTTATCTACCCTATTGCTGGTTTAGCTGAGATCAGCTAACTCAACACAGACTGAGGATGGTGCCTGGATCTCTCCTGCTCTGCATTGCTCAGCGCTACAACGGGCAGCTACCTTAGCCACTGAGCCATTGGAATCATAGAATGGTTACAGCATAGAAGGGGGTCATTTGGCCCATCTAGCTCGTGCTGGCTCTCTGCAAGAGCACCTCAACTAGTCCCACTCCCCCACCCTTTCCCCGTAGCCCTGAAATTTTTTTCCTTCAGGTACTTATCCAACTCCCTGCGTAAAAAAGTTTTCCCTCATGACGCCTTTGGTTCTTCACCGTAAATCTGTGTGCTCTGGTTCTCGACCCTTCCGCCAATGGGAACAGTTTCTCTCTCTCTACTCTGTCCAGGCCCCTCATGATTTTGAACACCTCTATCAAATCTCCTCTCAACCTTCTCTGCTCCAAGGAGAACAACCCCAGCTTCACCAGTCTATCCACGTAACTGAAGTCCCTCATCCCTGGAATCATTCTCGTAAATCTTTTCTGCACCCTCTCTAAGGCCTTCACATTCTTCCTAAAGTGCGGTGCCCAGAATTGGACACAATACTCCAGTTGTGGCCGAACCAGTGTTTTATAAAAGTTCATCATAACTTCCTTGCTAAGCCCAGTATCACATATGCTTTTTTAACCGCTTTCTCAAACTGCCCTGCCACATTCAATGATTTGTGCACATATACCCCCAGGTCTCTCTCTTCATGCACCCCCTTTAGGATTGTACCCTTTAGTTTATATTGCCTCTCCTCGTTCTTCCTACCAAAATGTATCACTTCACACTTTTCTGCATTAAATTTCATCTGCCACGTGTCCGCCCATTCCACCAGTCTGTCTATGTCCTCTTGAAGTCTATCACTCTCCTCCTCACTGTTCACTATACTTCCAATTTTTGTGTCGTCTGCAAATTTTGAAATTGTGCCCTGTACACCCAAGTACAAGTCCTTAAAATATATCAAGAAAAGCAGTGGTCCTAGTACCAACCCCTGGGGAACACCACTGTATACCCTCCCCCAGTCCGAAAAATAACCATTCACCACTACTCTCTGTTTCCTGCCACTTAGCCAATTTCGTATCCATGCTGTCACTATCCCTTTTATTCCATGGGCTTCAACTTTGCTGGCAAGCCTCTTATGTGGTACTTTATCAAACGCCTTTTGGAAATCCATGTACACTACATCAACCACATTACCCTCATCAACCCTCTCTGTCACTTCATCAAAAAACTCAATCAAGTTAGTTAAACACGATTTGCCTTCAACAAATCCATGCTGGCTTTGCTTAATTAATCCACACTTTTCCAAGTGACTGTTTTGTCCCAGACTATCATTTCTAAAAGCTTCCCCACTCCCGAGGTTAAGCTGACAGGTCTGTAGTTGCTGGTTTTATCTTTGCACCCTTTTTTGAACAAGGTTGTAACATTTTCAACTCTTCAGTCCTCTGGCACCACCCGTGTATCGAAGGAGGATTGGAAGATTATGGCCAATACCTCCACAGTTTCCACCTTTACTCCCTCAGCATCCTAAAATGCATCCCATCTGGTCCTGGTAACAACTACTTTAAGTACAGCCAGCCTTTCTAGTACCTCCTCTTTATCAATTTTTATCTTATCCAGTATCTCCGCTGCCTCCTCTTTCACTGACTTGGCAGCATCTTCTTCTCCCTTGGTGAAGACAAATGCAACTCATTTAGCACCTCAGCCATGCCCTCTGCCTCCATGCGTAGGTCTCCTTTTTGGTCTCTATCGGCCCCACCCCTCCTCTTACTACCCGTTTACTATTTATATGCCTATAGAAGACTTTTGGACTACCTTTTATGTTAGATTCCAATCACAGAAATCACAGAAACCCCACAGTGCAGATAGAGGCCATTTCGGCCCATCGAGCCTGCACCGACACATATCCCACCCGATCCCTGTAACCCCTACACCAACACATATCCCACCCTATCCCCGTAACCCCACGTATTTAATCCCCCTAACACTAAGGGTCAATTTATCATAGCCAATCAACCTAACCCGCACATCTTTGGATCCGCAATCTATTCTCATACTCTCTCTTTGCCCCTCTTATTTCCTTTTTCACTTCCCCTCTGAACTTTCTATATTCAGCTTGTATTCTCAACCTGACTTATGTCATGCACCCCCTTTTTCTGCTTCATCTTACTCTCTATCTCTTTCGTCATCCAGGGAACTCTGACTTTGGTTGACCTACCTTTCCCCCTCGTGGGAATGTATCTAGACGGTACCCGAACCATCTCCTCTTTAAAGACAGCCCATTGTTTGATTACACTTTAGCCCACCAATCTTTGATTCCAATTTACCTGGACCAGATCCATTCTCAACCCACTGAAACTGGCCTTCTTCCAATTAAGTATTTTTACTCTAGATTGCTCTCTGTCCTTTTCCATAGTTAATCTAAACCTCATGATAATATGATCACTGTTCCCTAAATGTTCCCCTACTGACACTTGCTCCACTTGACCCACCTCATTTCCCCAGAACTAGATCCAGCAATGCCTTTTTCCTCATTGGGCCAGAAACATACTGATCAAGAGCGTTCTCCTGAACACACTTCAAAAATTCTTCCCCCTTTCTGCCCTTTACACTATTATTAGGATAATATCAGGATAGTTGAAGTCCCCCCATTATCACTATAGTTCTTGCAGTGCTCTGTAATTTCCCTGCAAATTTGCTCCTCTATATCGTTCCCACTAGTTGGTGGCCTATAGAATACAGCTAGTAGTGTAATGGCACCTCTACTGTTTCTTAACTCTAACCAAATAGATTCTGTCCTTGACCCCTCCAGGACATCCTCTCTCTCCAACACTAATATTCACCTTAACCAATACTGCCACCCCACCTCCTTTCTTTCTTTCATTCCCTATCTTTCCTGAACATCTTATATCCAGGAATATTTAGTACCCAATCCTGCCCTTTTTTGAGCCAGGTCCCCATTATCGCCACGACATCATATTCCCATGTGGCTATTTGCACATGCAGCTCACCAACCTTATTTACTACGCTTCGTGCATTCACACACACATGCACTGTAAACCTATCTTAGACCTTCTTGTATGCTCTCTTCATCTGATCCCACCTAATACTATAATATTTCTTACTCTGGTGCTATCTGTCTCTCCCCATCCTTTGTGCACCTTGTTTCTCCTTTCTAATGCTACATCCTGGTGCCCATCCCCCTGCCAGGAGAAATGTCTTCACTCAGAGGGTGGTGAATCTTTGGAATTCTCTACCCCAGAGGGCTGTGGAGGCTCAGTCGTTGCATATATTCAAGACAGAGATCGATAGATTTCTGGATATTAAGGGATATGGGGATAGTGCAAGAAAGTGGAGATGAGGTAGATCAGCCATGATCTGATTGAATGGCGGAGCAGGCTCGAAGGGCCGAATGGCCGACTCCTGCTCCTAGTTCATGTCCTTGTGTATTACCTCTTCCTGTCACTCAGCCTTGGTTTGCTGGGACTCCTCAGTCCTGGGCTGCCTGTTACTCAGACTCACTGGGCTGGATTTTGTCAATGGAGGCGAGTTGGAGGCAGGACTGCTGCTTGTCGTGTCAATGTCCCGCCTCCATCCTCGCCTGACCAACCAGAGGGAGTTACCCCTGATTGAGCTTGTTAAGCCCGCCCTGCGGGCTCAGCAGGCCAATTAGGGAGGAAGTCACTGACAGATCACATCAACGTCAGACGTGCTATCTGTCAAGACTTCTTGAAAGAAGAAATGTCAGCGTTTGACAGCTCTGTGAAGCTGTCAAACACTGACATTCTCTTTAGTTTGATGAGTCCTTGTGTTGAGGACTCATCAAACCTTTCAAATTTTAAATTTCACATGGCCATTGGAACGGAGGTTCCAACAGCCATTCTGTGAAACTGACGAGCAGGATGTCGGCTCTCCCGATCCACCGCGGCTGAAGGCTGTAGGAAGAAAACAAGGTAAGTGCACACTTTTTTAAACTTATCACTCACCTTGCATACTTACCACTCCACACTTGCACCCATCACTCACCTCTACACCTTACTACCAGGTGCCTCTGACCGTCGCAGACCTCCTCCACGTCTCCTCCAACCCGGCGGGGTTCTCCGAGGTCGGGAAGCCTTCACCTGTGAAGGTAAAATGGCACTAATCCTTTTTTCTGCCTGTTAACAGGCAGTTAAAAGGATTAAATGCCTTTCCCGCCTCCAGGAGATGGGGCCCAAAGCTACACATCTTCCCGCTTCCTGGCAAAAGGGCACAGAGGCAGGATGGGGGTGGCTTTGCCATCTGCCCCCACTTTCTCCAAGTTTACCGGCTGTCCCGCCTCCATACCCACCTCCTCGGGGCTTGTAATATCCAGCCCACTGCTTCAGTTGGCTGGGGCTCCTCAGTTACAATGCCAGGACGCTTCACAGCGAATGACAAGGAGCCATAGACCAAGGGGAGTGCTGTTCAAAAGTACAATAGCGACCATCCCATCTGTCCACGCCACTAATGATGTCACAGAAGATCCAGTGTAATGGTCAGAGTCTTCCCTGTTCTTTGGAATCATATCAGCATTTTTTTATCCTACCTGGTTTTGTGTCCCTGAGTGTCATTTCACAGTAATGGCTGTCTTTTCCAAACAGAGCTACCAGCTGTCAAGCGACGTACCCTAGTAATGTGCCCCAATTCTAAATCAATCACTGAGGGGGAGAAATTCAGTAGCACCCCATTTGGGGCGCAATTATCGGCCGGGTGCAAAGATTAGCGCCTGGCGCTAATTATTGCCTCCGACTGCAAACTTGGCTTCTATCGCCCCTGGAGGTGATTGGAACACGAAATCAGGCGCTACACACCTGTCTTAAGGCGCAAAGGCCGAGGAGCGAGGCGCTACCTCAGAGCGCTGGCAAAGCTCATGTGATGTCAGTCAGCAATGGAACACAGACACAATGGTGCCGGCCAGTTCTTAAAGGGGCGGGTCCATCTTGTTCTCCATCCACATCCTGCTCATTGCAGCCTTGAATCTCGGCCTGGAGAGACCGGTACATCAAATCTGCTGGAAAGAACAATGGAGAGGCCCAGGGAAAGAGCTCAGAATGCAGCCCCCATAGTCTCTTCTAAATCGATACAAGGAAGGGCAAATCAAAATGAACCTGCAAAGTACCCAAAACCCCTTCACACAGCGTTGAATCTCTCCAGAAGTCTCTCTCTCTCTCTCAGAATGCGTGGTGCAAAAATGTCACCAACAAAAAAAGGCAGGAAGCGGTCGCCTTTAAATAGCGCTCCCCCGATCCCTTCCTGACTGCAAAATGCTCCCCTCAACCCGTCATTGCAGGTGGCAGGTGGTAAGGCAGGGGGCGCCACTCAATATCCGGTCCGGGGCGCTACTGGGGCGCTGCGCATGTCGACTGACGTCACGATCTGCCGGCGCAGGAGATCGTGGCGGTAGCGTTTAGCGCCGCCGCAAAATGTCTAGTTAATTTTATGAGCGGCGCAAACATCGCCACGCCCGGGCACGAGTTGCTTTGCGCCCCATTAGCACCCTCTTAAGGCGCTAACGGGAGGCGCAAACCAACTGAATTTTTCCCCCCATATGGTTTAAAAAGTCAATGACGCCTCTTCAATGGTGTAAAAGAAAAAGAAAGAACTTGCATTTATAGGACATCCCAAAGCAGTTCACAGCCTATTAAGTATTTTGAAGTGTAGTCACTGTTGCAATGAAGGGAAACATGGCAGCCAATTTGTGCACAACAAGGACCCACAAACAAGAATGAGATAAATGGGCAGATCATTTATTTTTAGGGGTGTTGGTTGAGGGATAAATATTGGCCAGGACACTGGGAAAACTGCCTTGCTCTTCTTCAAATAGTGCCGTGGGATCTTTTGCATCCACCTGAGAGGGCAGATAGAGCCTCAGGTTAACGTCTCATCCGAAATACGGCACTGGTGTAATCAGTTTAGTGGGAATAATAGATTGTCACTCGCAGGTTATGTAATGGTTCTACAAGTTCTGTGACCCCTGTGGTAAACCACTGTTATCGTTCACTATTGTTACACTGTTGTTATCACTGTTTACACTGTTGTTATCACTACACAAGGTTACCTCTTGCCACGCACGCTGTTATACCTGGGCTGACCTCAGCTGACTCCACCCATGGCTCCGCCTGCTTGCCCAGGTATAAAGGTGACCGCTTGGCTAGTATTCTTCCTTGTTGGAACCGATCACCCACGAGGGTGGGCTCTGTTATTTAGCCAATAAAATTGATATACCTATCAATTCAGTCCATGAAAAGCGACGAGTTAAGGTATATCAACCCCTACCTTTCCCTTCATCCTGTCCTCTGTACAGGACATTAGTTTAACAGAAGAAGCATAGATCTATAACAATGCACTGTCTAGAACAAGGTTATCTTGGATTATGAGGCATTGTTTGTGATTTTCTCTGTCAGGCGATGTACAAGACAAAGAGGAACACTGTCAAAGGTTACTTTTTGGCTGGAAGGAAAATGACTTGGTGGCCAGTGAGTATTTTGGCTCATGACTTCATTGTCATTGGGTGACCAGCATTTAACACTGTTTGGTCTGAAGCTTCCTTCTCTTTTTCATTAGATCGGAGCGTCGCTGTTTGCCAGCAATGTGGGAAGTGGCCATTTCATCGGATTGGCTGGGAGTGGAGCATCCACTGGAATTGCTGTTAGTGTGTACGAGTGGAGTGTAAGTTATTTCACACACTTCAATTTTTATTTGTAAAAAACTTCAAATTGCAGCAAAGCGTTCAGTCATAGGAACAGGAGGAGGCCATTCGGCCCCTCAAGACTGCTCCGCCAGTCAAAGAGATCATGTCTGATCTGTATCTTAACTCCATCCACTTGTCTTGGCTCCATATCCTTTTATACCCTTGTCTAACGAAAATCTATAGATCTCAGATTTAAAATGATTAATTGAGCTAGCATCTACTGCTTATTGTGGGAGAGAGTTCCACACTTCTACCATCCTTTGTGTGAAGAAGTGTTTCCTAACTTCTCTCCTGAAAGGACTGGCTCTGATTTTAAGGTTCTGCCCCCTTGTCCTAGACTCCCCCTCTCTCTCTACCCTTTCAATTCCTTTCAGGATCCTAAAAACCTCAATCAAATCGCCCCTTAACCATCTATATTCCTGGGAATACAAGCCTAGTTTATGTAATCTTTCCCCATAATCTAACCCTTGGAGCCCTGGTAATACTCTGGTGAATCTGCACTGCCCTCCTTCCAAGGCCAATATATCCTTTCTAAAGTGCGGTGCCCAGAACTGGACACAGTATCCAGATGTGGTCTAACCAGGGCTTTGTATAGCTGTAGCAAAACTACCTCTCCTTTATATTCTAGCCCTGAAGTTGCACTGGGTTGACCCTACTGGATTTTGTGAGGCTAGCCTCCTTAAGTATGAGCCTGCTGGCAGGAGCTTACTGTCAGCAGGGTGTGGGGAATATCACATAGCTGGAGCTCTTAAACATTGCATCTGTTAATTAATGTGGCTGCTTAACACTTGCCGCACACAATGAATTGTTTTGCTATTGGTTCCTGGAAAAATACTGTTTTCTTTAGATTTAAATAAACAAAGGAGTACTAACACCACTGTGTCAGCCAATGAGTTGTAGATGTTGGGATTTACGGCAGGTCGCACAGCAAACAGTCTATTTACTCAGTGTGGTAAACCACTGTTATTGTTGTTCACCGTTGTTGTTGTTGTTGCACACTGTTGTATCTATGCATGCCTCAGCATGCCTCTGCTGGCGCCGCCCCTGGCTCCACCCACAGGCCCAGGTATAAAGGTGACTGCTCTGCAGCCCCCTGCCTTCTTGGAACCCAGTCAACCACGAGAGGCATGCTCTGTTCTTTGCTAATAAAAGCCTTTTAGTTACTCTCCTAACTCTCCATCTTTTATGAGTAATTGATAGCGCATCAATTTTATTAGCAAAAACAAAATGTTGGCACCAAACGCTGAGCAGTAGGCTGCTGCACCAAACGCTGAGCAGCAGGCTGCTGCACCAAACGCTGAGCAGCAGGCTGCTGCAGCAAACGACGGCACCAAACGCTGAGCAGCAGGCGCTGCTGCATGCCCTCAGACCAACATGCCTGGACCTAGACCCTCAAGAGGCGGGTTCGTCTACCAAGTTCGCACAATGGCTGCGTTGCTTCGAAGCTTACCTGGAAGCCTCAGCCGTGACACTAGATGGAAACAAACTAAAAATCCTGGCCTCCAAGGTGGGCCACCAAGTCTACACGCTCATCCAGGATGCGACTACTTACACGGTGGCTATCGATCTGCTAAAAGGACAATACACACGCCCGGTAAATACGGTTTAGGCCAGACACCTCCTGAGATCCCGCAAACAGCAGTCCGGGGAATCAGTGGAGGCATTCCTACGGGCACTACAGATACTTGGCCGAGCCTGCGATTGTAAAGAGGTATCGGCCGCGACACACGCGGAGGGACTTATCCGAGATGCCTTCGTTGCGGGCCTCAAATCCGACTACTCCCGGCAGAGACTGCTGGAGAAGGGCGAAATCGACCTGAAGAAGGCAGTGTCCCTCGCGCTCTCGCTAGACGCGGCCCACCGGAATATGGACCCCCACTGCCAAAAAGCACTGAAGAGATGCCTAGGGTTTTTCTCTTACTATGCTCAGTGGGTGCCCAACTATGCGGACAAAGCCAGACCCCTCATCAAGTCCACCTCCTTCCCCCTGACAGCAGAGGCATGTGCAGCCTTCACTCTCATAAAAAAGGTTTTGCGAAGGCCACAATGCACGCAGTGGATGAGTCCATCCCTTTCCAAGTGGAGAGCGACGCATCCGACTTCGCCCTAGCTGCAACCCTTAACCAGGCGGGGAGACCCGTGGCCTTTTTCTCAAGGACCCTCCAGGGCCCCGAGATTCAACACTCCTCTGTCGAAAAGGAGGCCCAGGCCATTGTGGAAGCGGTGCGACATTGGAGGCATTACCTGGCCGGAAAACGATTTACCCTGCTCACTGACCAGCGTTCAGTAGCTTTTATGTTTAATAATAATCAGAGGGGCAAAATCAAGAACGACAAGATCTTGAGGTGGAGAATTGAACTCTCCACCTACAATTACGATATCTTGTACCGGCCCGGGAAACTCAATGAGCCCCCAGATGCCCTATCATGTGGTACATGCGCCAACGCGAAGGTCGATAGACTGCAGACCCTCCACAATGACCTCTGCTACCCGGGGGTCACCAGGTTCTTCCATTTCATCAAATCCCGTAACCTGCCCTACTCCATCGAGGAGGTCAGGACCATGACCAGGAACTGCCAAATCTGTGCCGAGTGCAAACCGCATTTTTATAGGCCAGACAGAGCAAGCCTGATCAAGGCCACTCGCCCCTTCGAGCGCCTGAGCGTCGATTTTAAAGGGCCCCTCACCTCCTCTGACCGCAACGTGTACTTCCTCAACATAATTGATGAGTACTCCCGTTTCCTGTTTGCCATCCCGTGCCCGGACATGACCAGTACCACGGTCATTAAATGTCTGAATGACCTTTTCGCCTTGTTTGGCTTCCCTAGCTATATCCATAGCGACCGGGGCTCATCCTTTATGAGCGACGAACTCCGTCAGTACCTGCTCACGAGAGGTATTGCTACAAGCAGAACCACCAGCTACAACCCCCGGGGGAATGGCCAGGTGGAAAGAGAGAACGCGACGGTTTGGAAGGCCGTCCTCTTAAACTTAAAATCTAAGGGCCTTCCGACCTCTCGCTGGCAGGAGGTCCTCCCTGCGGCGCTCCACTCCATTCGGTCACTGCTTTGTATGGCCACCAATGCCACCCCCCATGAAAAAATGTTCACTTTCCCCAGGAAGTCCACATCGGGGACCTCGCTACCGACATGGCTGACGTCTCCAGGACCCGTCCTACTGCGGAAGCACGTGAGGTCCCATAAAACGGACCCCCTGGTTGAGAGGGTGAGCCTCCTCCACGCCAACCCCCAGTATGCTTACGTGGCGTACCCGGACGGGCGGGAGGACACAGTCTCCATACGAGACCTCGCACCTTCGGGTGCCCCTGAAACACTACCATTGCGGGAGGACACAGTCTCCATACGAGACCTCGCACCTTCGGGTGCCCCTGAAACACTACCATTGCCATCCACCACTACCCACAACCCAACCCCGGTAGACGGCATGCCGCAGCCCCAGGACCCGTCATTGACCACCCAACCACTCAATGAGACGCCAGATTCAACGTTGGATGCTGCACCATCACCGCCGCCACCACGACGATCAGGACGGCATACAAGGCCACCTGATAGACTTACTTACACGAACCTTTAGTACACTTCACCCCGCCGGACTCAATTTTAAACAAGGGGTGAATGTGGTAAACCACTGTTATTGTTGTTCACCGTTGTTGTTGTTGTTGCACACTGTTGTATCTATGCATGCCTCAGCATGCCTCTGCTGGCTCCGCCCCTGGCTCCACCCACAGGCCCAGGTATAAAGGTGACTGCTCTGCAGCCCCCTGCCTTCTTGGAACCCAGTCAACCACGAGAGGCATGCTCTGTTCTTTGCTAATAAAAGCCTTTTAGTTACTCTCCTAACTCTCCGTCTTTTATGAGTAATTGATAGCGCATCACTCAGCAAGCAGAGTCTATTTAAAAAGAGTCTCTATGAACTGCAGCAAACAGAACTCATGGCCGAAACTACAGCAAAGTCTCCCGATAAAAGCAGGATTATTTCTCCAGCAAAATGCTGTGAGTGGAGGATATTACATAATACAAATTGTGTGTGTGTGTAAAATCAATCCCAGTCACTCACAGCAGTGCGATCTCCAGGCGTGTTTGATGGGGGAATTACCCAATCACCTCCATTCTGGCTGGGAATAGTGATGTCACTATATGCAGCCTTAAATAAATCACAGCAGCATAAATGAATATACGGATTGCGTCCCTTTGTCTCTGCCTTTCTGAAATGGCTGCTTTCATTAACAAATTATTTTTATATTCAACCTAAAAATTTAGTCAGCGGTTTTTAAATGTCTTAGAAAGTGGCTTGGAGGGAGTGGGGATTGCCAGCAACATTCTCTCTAAATGGGCTGTTTCTGTCATGAACACTTCCAGAAATTACCACTGAAAACATTATTTACCTGAGATAAGAGTCCCAAAAGTCGCTGATGTGGGGGTGGAAGGTCAATGTTTTGGTGGGAGTGAAAGGTTGCTGTGTCTCGTGGGGGTTGGAAGGTCACTCTGTTTGGTGGCGGTTAGGGGAGTTGGAAAGTCACTGTGTGGGGGAAGGTCGCTGTTTCTGATGCGGGGGGAGGATTAATGTCTCTGCTGGGGGAGGATCCCAGTCTCTGGTGGTGAGGGAAGGCTGCTCTTGTGTAAAAGGATAATGTTATAATACCAGGTAATACAAGATTTTACTGTAGTAATTTTCAGTTCTTTTCCTTTCTCTAGGGAATGTATTGTCTGATGCTCATGGCATGGCTCTTTCTCCCCATATATATTGCATCTGGGGTAAGATTTTTCTACTTTTTACAGTTTCTAAAACAAACTGATCATTTTCATTTACTGGAAAATTTCCTATTTCTACTTTAAATTTTATCCCTACAGATTTACAATTTCCACTCAGCACTTCCCATAACCCCAGTGAGGAGTGTCTGAGTGTTTGAGCAGAACTCTGCAAAATACTAGAACAGACCAGTTATGGAGAATTGTGTAGGGAGACCAGTCCCCAAAGACTGGTGACGATCATGTAATTCTATGCAATAAAAATAGAGTTTGATTTATTCAGTTACCGTAAACCAGTAGCCCTGATTATGTTTTGAAACAGGCTGTTAATTATATGGCTTTCTTGTTAAACAGCGTTATAGTTCAGTTCATCTTGTTACAGTTCATTGTTTTATACATTCCAGTTTGGCTTGATCACAACGTGCTCACTCTCCTCTGCCAAAATCTCCCACTACTCTAGGATCATCCTGGAGGGCAAAAATAACGCCAGGTTCTTGTTCCCTACTACCAACCACCTCCTTAATACCCTCTCTCCTCTCTCCTCCCCCTCCATCCTTACCTCTAATAAAAAGTGTGAGAGCTCATGGATTTCTTTGTCACCAAGATAGAGACCATGGCCTAGAAATTCAGTTAGCTGCACCACAAGTTATCGCCTTAAGAGGGCGCTAAGTGGGTCACAAGCCACTGGCCACGCCTCCCGCTAACTTCAGCGGGACGCTAGTGTTGACGCTAGCCGTTAGCGCTGCGCCGCTACCGATGACGTCATCGGTGTGCGCAGCGCCCCGCTGACGCCCCGGCCGCGATATTTAGAAGCGCCCCCCGATTTAATGCCGGACGCTATGTGCGACCGGTTCAGGGGGGCCTACCTGCAGCGGTGGAGGCGCAAATTAAAGGAGGTGCGGGGTGGCCATTTTTGTTGCTGGCCGCCTGCCAGCACCTCTCCGCGCTGCCGTCCCTGGCCTCCAGAACCCCCCCACCGCGGAGTGCCGGCTGCGTTCCAAGAGCCCGGCACTTCTCCTCGGCGCCGGGCTCTTTTGCCGGCACTCGCAATCTTCGGGGGCCCAGCTGGGCCCCAGATCGCGCTGCACAAGGCCCCTCCCCTTTAAGTAGGGGAGGAAGGCCTGCAGTACCGCAGCGCGACGTGCCGCAGCGTGTGGTTCTGCGGCACGTAGCGCGACGATATTCAGTTGCAGCGCCCCAAGAGGGATGCAGGGCGCCTCCAGTAGCGCCGCACTTCCCTTTGGGGCGCTCCAACTGAATATCCGGCGGGCGGCCGCAAATGCTTCCGGGGCGCTACTTTTAGCGCCCCGGCGAGGCTGGCGCCCCAAACGGGGCGCTACTGAATTTCTAGGCCCATCTGTTCTGCTGCCTCTGCTTCTTCCCACTTTCCCTTTGCCCACTAAACAAAACCTTCTCTTCAGTCCCCAACTCACTCAAAGCCTAAACCCCTCCCTTTCTTTAGTTTCTCCCCCAATTCTAACCTCCCACCCTCTCCAAATTCATTTCAACCAAAAGACCTACCTCCTACTCCCTTGACCCCATTTCCACAAATCTCCTAACCACTCAACATCCTTCCTTTGCCCCCCACATTAGCTGTTATTATAAATGGTTCTCTCTCCTCAGGCACTGTCACCCTTCTTTCTTAAAACTGTCATTATCATCCACTCCTAAAAACCCCATCCTCAATCCCACTGTCCAGGCTAACGAGTCCATCTCCAACCTCCCTTTCCTTTCCGTAGACGTGTTGTTCCTCCTAGATCTATGCTGGCCTCTCCTGCAGCTCCCTCTTGGAATCCCTCCAATAAAGATTCTGTCCCACCCACAGCATTGACACAGCTCTAACCAGTCACAAATGAAATTCTCGGTGACTGTGACCATGATACATTGTCCCTCCTCGTTGTCTTTGATCTCCCTGTCACCTATTGCTGAGTTTTTCCAGCATTTTCTGTTGTTATTTCGGATTTCCAACATCTGCAGTATTTTGCTATCGTACCTATGACACAGTTGATCACATGGCCCTCCTCCAACACCTCTTCTCTATTGTGCAGCTCCACGGGAATGTCCTTGCTTTGTTCCATTGTTACCTATTCAATCATAGCCACAGCATCTCTAGCAATGACTTCTCTCCTTCTCTCTCACTACCTCTCTCAACTCTTTTACCGCTGCTGCGCTGTCAGACTGTTTGTCTGACATAGAGATCGCGATTTTATCAATGGAGGCAGGTTAGGTGCGGGTCAGGTGGTTTCCGGCTTCTCGTCCCACCCCCAACTGCGTCTGGACCACAGACGTGATTTTACATTGATTGAACTTGCGGGCTTGCCGGCCAATTGAGAGGAAGCCGGTCAGATGACGTCATTTGATGATGCGTCATCTGCCGGTTTTCTTTTAGGGACCATGCACAATTTTTTTTTGGCAGTTAATTTCTCAGTGTTTGACAGCATTGAGGTGCTGCAAACACTGACAATCACTGCACAAAGGTCACCTCTTGCACCCAGGCTCTCCAATGACTCCCTCCGTAGGCTGAAATAGATGGCAGCTGCAGGTGAGGTGACAGAAGCGATCTGTCACTGGTGAGAGAGGTTCTCCCAATGAGGTGGCACTGGACATGGATTTCAAAACTTGTTACCTAAAGAAATGTGTAAATGTATTTCAAATGCATTTCCCAACATTTTCTTATCTCTGAGACTCACCAGTGCAGCATTGGATCCTTCACACCACTTGTGCAGCTGTCATCAATCCAGAAACATTATAGCAGACTCACAACACGCCACATTTACCTGGCGTGGTGTCCGGACGTCGGGAAACCCGAGGCAGAAGCGGCAAAATCAAAAATAGCCTGTCAACTACTAGCAACTACCTGTTAATAGGCAGGTAATTGGCTTTCATCCTCTTCCCGCCGCTAGGTATTGGGGACCTGATACTTGGCAACCCGCCATCAAACCAAATGATTTTACCCTTGGACCCACCTCCAAACCCACCCTCTGAGCGCTGGCAAAATCCAGCCCAGAGTCTTGGATGAGTCATAACTTCCTCCAGCTAAACAATGGAAAGACTGAAGCCATTATCTTCAACCCCCACCACAAAGCTTGCCATCAACTCCCTTCCACTTCCTGGCCACCCTTCTCAGGCTTGCCTACATGCTCTCTTATCATCTTATTACAGCTTGTTAAAAATCTACTTACATTATCACTATCCAGGCCTTTTGATATTTTGAAGTCCTAGATCATGTCCTCCCACACTCTTTGGATGGAGAGACCAGTTCACTCTGAAAAGATAAGATCATTAACTCTAATAGGGTAAGGTCATTGCGTGTGAGGTGGTTAAGATAACTCTCCGTTGGATGTATGGTTGCAGCTTCCATTGGGAATGACTATCTCATGGGGATACAGTCGGTGCATCTAATGGAGGGGAAAGTTGCTGTCTCTGATGGGCAAGGAGGAGAGCAGGGTATTTCCTCTGATCATCTGCCTCTGATTGTGGTCATGGTGTGGAGATGCCGGTGTTGGACTGGGGTGGACAAATGTAAGAAGTCACACAACACCAGGTTATAGTCCAACAGTTGTATTTGAAATCCCAAGCTTTCGGAGCGCTGCTCCTTGGTCAGGTGAAGTTTCATGGTTGCCCTAAGATGATCATATTATCTCTCTGCAGGTTACCACCATGCCTGAATATTTACTAAAACGATATGGAGGCCAACGAATTCATTTCCTTATCGCTATACTTTCTTTGTTTGCCTATATATTCACGAAGATATCAGTAAGTCTTTGTGATTTTTCGATTCCACATAGGCACTAACAAATAGGGTCCGGGTAAGAAAAAATGGTAATAAGACAAAAAGGGCCATAGTACAAAAAATGTTAAGATGTCTAAAAATGTTAAAAAGACAAATCTAAAGGCACTGTATCTGAATGCACGAAGCATTTGTAATAAGGTAGACGAATTAACAGCGCAAATAGATGTAAACGGATACGATATAATTGTGATTACGGAGACATGGCTGCAGGGTGACGTAGGCTGGGAGCTGAATATCCAAGGATATTCGATATTTAGGAAGGACAGGCAAAAAGGAAAAGGAGGTGGGGTGGAGTAGTTAGTAAAGGATGAAATCAGAGCAATAGTGAGAAAGGATATTGGCTCAGAAAATCAAGATGTAAAATCAGTCTGGGTGGAGCTAAGAAGCACCAAGGGGCAGAAAACATTGGTGGGAGTTGTCTATAGGCCTCCAAACATCAGTGGTAATGTAGGGGACGGCATCAAACAGGAAATTAGAGATGCATGTAACAAGGGTACTACAGTAATCATGGATGACTTTAATCTACATATAGACTGGCCAAACCAAATTAGCAATAATACTGTGGAGGATGAATTCCTGGAGTGTGTACGAGATGGTTTTTGAGACCAGTACGTTGAGAAGCCAACTAGGGAACAGGCTATCCTATATTGGGTATTGTGCAATGAGAATGGGTTAATTAATAATCTTGTGCTGGGTCCTTTAGGGAAGAGTGACCATAACATGATAGAATTCTTCATTAAAATGGAAAGTGAAGAAGTCCAATCTGAAACTAGGGTCCTAAATCTAAACAAAGGAAACTACGAAGGTATGAGGAGTAAGTTGGCTATGATAGATTGGGGAGCTTCATTAAAAGACATGACGGTGGATAGGCAATGGCTAACATTTAAGGAATGAATGCATGAAATGCAACAGTTATACATTCCTTTCTGCCGCAAAAACACAAAAGGAAAAGCGGCCCAACCATGGCTAACAAAAGAAATTAAGGATAGTATTGGATCCAAAGAGGAGTCATATAAAGTTGCCAGAAGAAATAGCAAGCCTGAGGATTGGGAGCAATTTAGAGTTCAGCAAAAAAGGACCAAGAGACTGATTAAGGGGAGAAAAATAGAGTATGAGAGTAAACTTGCAAGGAACGTAAAAGCAGACTGTAAAAGCTTCTACAAGTATGTAAAAAGAAAAAGATAGTGAAGAAAAATGTAGGTCCCTTACAGTCAGAAACAGGAGAATTTATAATGGGGAACAAGGAAATAGCTAAGCAATTAAACAAATACTTTGGCTCTGTCTTCACGGAAGAGGACACAAATAACTTCCCAGAAATGCTAGGGAATCAAGGGTCTAGTGAGAAGGAGGAATTAAAGGAAATTAGTATTAATAAAAAAATAGTGCTGGAGAAATTAATGGGACTGAAAGCCAATAAATCCCCAGGGTCTGATAATCTGCATCCCAGAGTACTAAAAGAGGTAGCCAGGGCTCATGGGATTGGGGGTAGTATCCTAGATTCCTGGGATGGCAGGACTGTCGTATGAGGAGAGATTGGGTCAACTAGGCCTGTATTCACTAGAGTTTAGAAGAATGAGAGGGGATCTTATTGAAACGTCTAAAAATTTGACAGGGCTATACAGACTGGATGCAGGGAGGATGTTTCCCCTGGCTGGGGGGTCTAGAACGAGGGGTCACAGTCTCAGGTTATGGGGTAGGACATTTAGGACTGAGATGAGGAGAAATTTCTTCACTCAGAGGGTGGGGAACCTGTGGGATTCTCTACCACATTCAGCTGTGGAGGCCAAGTCACTGAATATATTTAAGGAGATAGATAGATTTCTAGACACAAAAGGCACCAAGGGGTATGGGGAGAGAGCAGGAATATGGTATTGAGATAGAGGCTCAGCCATGATCATATTGAATGGCAGAACAGGCTCGAAGGGCCGAATGGCCTACTCCTGCTCCTATTTTTCTATGTTTCTATATCATACTCCCAACAAACTGTATCCCTCACCATACCCCCAACACACTGTGTCCCTCACCATACTCCCAACAAACTGTATCCCTCACCATACCCCCAACACACTGTGTCCCTCACCATACCCCCAACACACTGTATCCCTCACCATACCCCCAACACACTGTGTCCCTCACCATACCCCCAACACACTGTGTCCCTCACCATACCCCCAACACACTGTGTCCCTCACCATACTCCCAACACACTGTATCCCTCACCATACTCCCAACACACTGTGTCCCTCACCATACCCCCAACACACTGTATCCCTCACCATACCTCAACACACTGTATCCCTCATTAATACCATATCCCCAACCCAATATCTTTGTGCTATCTTCCTCATAAATCCCATCTGTAAGCTGTATGGGTGGGGAGAGCCAACTGAGTGAATGTAGTTTCCCAAGCCTTTCAAACTGGGAAGTAAATGAAGAAGTACAATGACATCCGGAGAAGTACCAAAGTAAGTATAAGCACCTGTGTATACATGGGGCCTGAAAATCTGTGACCCGTGATCCGGGCAGGTTAAACCAGGATCACGCCCACCAGTGTCCTCCAGCGCTGACCCCACAGTCAGCAGGAGGTCACGTCATTTACATGGGGCTGGCAGGTGCCTATGCCACTCGAAAAATAATCCCGTGCCCGCCTGTCACGGGGTGGGGGTGGGTTCCCAAAGCCCCGCCGTACCTCAGACCCAGACCCTTGTCCCTATGTGTAAGCGGTCAGATCCAGATTTTATTTTAATTTTTCAATTTTTAGGGAGCCAGGCCACTCATCCCCCACCCAATGGGGCTTACTGCCCATCTAGAGGCCAGTACATCTCATCTCTCTCCACATACCAGCCTCTAGTTCAATGCCAGGTCCCAACCAGTGTAGGGAGCCTCTGTCCTTGGCTCCAACCCTGGAGCTGACTCCCGGTATAATTTTCCTTATAAGAGGCAGGTGGAAGTTTTGTCTCTGATAAAGCCAACTGGAAATTCTATAAACGGCAGAGACTCAGACCAACCAGATCCCTGCTCTTTTCTGTTGGGTCCCTGTGGACCCTGCTGGAGTTACAGCAGTGTGGCGCAAACTCTGAGGAATTTGGGGGCAATGTGTACTATTCCTTCATAGAAGGCATGGACCCAATATAAATATTCATCTGCTGCTCCCTTAGGGAGATAGCCTGCAAAGCACACTTACCCCATTTTACTACATTCTGTCATTGAGGGGAAGCAACATGGCCTAATTGCAGTGGGATACAATAATATCATGCATATAACATTCCAACTTTCATCTGCAAAACACTACCAGCAAGAAATACACCATAAAAGCTCATTTGAAAAAACCTGGCACATGGAGGTATGTGGTCTGATGGTGCTGTTTGGGTTCTCAAACCCTTGCTAACATCTCCACAAATGTGCTCTACTTGCAGGCTAAGGCAGCTCACACTCACTAGGAGAGAATTAAGAAAAGAAGTAGGCGGCCACCTATACTGAAACAATTGGCAGAGGCTGAGGAGATGGCCCTCATCCTTTTTGGCCAGAAATCTGTCAAGGGCATTGGTGAAGGTGAATTTGGAGGCATGTTGCCAAGTATCCCCCCCCATTACAATTCTTCCCAAGCCGAGGAGCTCAGAGGAAGTGGGGCATAGACCCTGGCACTGCACAGCAGACAGTGCCAAGCACTCCAACTGCCACAAGCACAATTACTTGCATCTTCGAAAATGTAGGTAGTGAGGTTCAGGAAGGTAGCCAGGTGATTCATAATTCACAAGAAAGGAAGAGCTAGTGGTAGTGGCAGGAATGGAGGATGAATGTTATGTTTAACTGCCATATGGACAAGACATTAGTATCCTACTGGACCTGCCTTCAGACAGGAGTTAGTTAGGATATCCTGCAACAGCTGGTGAAGAATATGCAGAAGTATATTTCTGACGTCAGTGCTGTAACCATGGAGCAAGTGGCACCTTCATGCCCACCTGCGGGGTGGTGGGGTGGGGGGGGTTGCTCATTACAGAGGGTGCAAAGGTGGCACAGCTCTCTCTCATGAACACTGTGACTAGTGCCACTGACACTAGTGATACCTTGAGCACCCACATGGGACTCTTCAATGCTGGGTTTGGCAGACTTAGTGATTGCTGGGAAAAAACAATGATGCTAAACTTAATCCACATTGGCAACAACAACAACTTGCATTTATATAGCACCTTTAACATAATAAATCGTCCCAAGTTGCTTTACAGGAGCGTTAGAACTAATCTCATGCAGATAAACGGTCATCCTGTTGGATTGTACAGCATCAACAGCATTAAAGGATGAGGTCCAGATAAGATGGCTTCCTTTCAATGAACACCTCCTACCACTCCAACCAGGCCTCTTAGAGGACTGAGAGCAGACAGGCATTGTAGGACATTGCTGTAGATTTTCAGGGACATTTCATGTCCCTGCAGCCAGAGATTAAAGTTCAACATCACATTAGAAGGGCCACAAAACCCAACAGCAGTTTGTTACCACAGATACTCGTTCTACTCAGGGAGCACTCAGACATAGTCTTAGGTTACATAGTAGAAGCACACCTCACAGTGCCAATTCTGTAACTTCATGCCCTTTGAGTCTGGCTCCCTGTGGAAGTGTGGGTTTTGTAAATTTACCCTTACAATTATCCATGACTGTCCATTTCCCTCATTTCAGCCCATCTGCTTAATTCTTTTGAATCCCTCTGAATACTAGTAATCTACTTTCTGCTCATTATCTGTCCACAGTTTTGTGATTTCAGCACTGTTACTAAGTACCCTGCTTCATTTCACAAATAGTGTGAATCAAAGAGAGCTTAGGACAGAGCCCTGTGTAATACCATGAATGAATGTCTCCCAAGCAGAGCATTTTCTTTTCATTTTTCTTTTTATCACTGGCTTCTATTGCAAAGCCAATTTTCAATCCATCTGGATATCTGTAATCTAATTCATGAGCCTTAACACCCAGCTCATATAAATAGCCAACCCCAACACACTGCACACTCATCGTAGCGAAGTTCCAACTTACTGGATCTCTCACCATGTGCAATGTGGACACTATGGGCTGGATTTTGCCAGGCCCGAGGAGGCGGGTTTGGAGGCGTGTGAGGTGTTAAAATCGCAAAAAATGGCGGGTGGATCCGATCCCACCTCCAGCCCGCCTCCGAGCAATTTTCCTAAAAATCGGGGTTTCAGACCCCGTTTCCATCCCAACTCCAATAGAAGCTGGTGATAAAAAGAAAAATTAGAAGAAGCGGGATAGGCCCTTAAGGTCCTTTACAACCTCTATAATCCCATTTTGAGAGGCCTTTCTGAATTTAACACATTTCCCCCGTCTCCTTTGGAACACGCCAGTTAATCCTGGCGGCCTCACAAGTGGACGGCTTACTAACAGCTGCAGCTCCACCATTAAAAAGAAGTTTTCAGCAATCATCATTTGCAGGTGGCAGAACTTTGTTGTCTCAGGTCTGGGGGAACTTTTAGCAGGCCTACCCATTGTTGTGGAAGTTTGGAGCCTGACACCCATCTCCAGTGTGACCTCCTGGGAAACCCCTCTCCCCACCTTGACAGAGCGCTTCCTCAACTGAGGCATATACCAGAAGAATGGGCACCATTTATTTCCTTTCCTCCTGGACATCAGATTTGGACGAAGACCAGCCGCGGCAGCAGCAGAACTATGAACAACAGCAGGAGCAACAATAGGAGCACCAAGCTGCTGCTCACCCACCTGACGCTGCACAGGCCAGAAGGCACCAGCGCATGGAAGCCCGTCGCTGCAGGAGATACCCCCAAAACAGGGATTACAGACAGACCTTTCACGAGAGGTAGTGGGTGACATCTGCGCAATGCTGCAACAAAAGCTGGAGCCCAGAGGAGCAGGTGGACACCCCTTACCAGTGGCCGTCAAAGTCACCAGCGCACTCAACTTTTTTGCTTCAGGTTCATTCCAGGGATCAACAGCTGACATCAGCGGCATCGCCCAGGCGGCCGCACACACTTGCATCTCGCAGGTAACCGATGCCCTCTTTGCCATCGCGCACAATTACATCAACTTCTCCAAGGATCAAGCAAGTGTAATCGTGCATGCGGTTGGATTTGCTAATCTGGCAGGAGTTCCAAGGGTGCAGGGCACCGTTGACTGCACACATGTGGCCCTTAAGGCACCCCATCACAATCCAGGTACTTTTGTCAACCACAAGGGCTTCCACTCCCTCAACGTGCAGCTGGTGTGTGACCACAAGAAGGAAATTTAGCATGTTTGCGCCAAGTACCCTGGCAGTTGCCATGACTCCTTCATCCTGCACCAGTCTAGTGTGCCTCCGCTCTTCAGCCCACCAAACCAACTTTTCGGATGGCTACTTGGAGACAAGGGCTATCCCCTGAGGACGTGGCTAATGACGCCGTTGAGGAGCCCATCCAACGAAGCTGAGGAGAGCTACAACTCCAGCCACATGTCCACCAGAGTCATAATCGAGCAAACCATCGACTTGCTGAAGATGCGCTTCAGATGCCTTGATAGATCAGGTGGAGCCCTGCAGTACTCAGCAGCCAGGGTTTCCAGAATCGTCGTGGTTTGCTGTGCACTTCACAACATGGCACAGCGTCGTGGCTTGCAGATTCCTGAGGACCAAGTGGCTCCTCACATACCCTCCTCAGATGAGGAGGAGGAGGAGGAGGAGTGCGAAAACGAACAGCTGGCGGAGTCTCATCAACCAGCAGCAGCATGTGAGCACATTGCTGCCCAGGATCAAGGGATGCACTCATCTTGGCCAGATTTGCTTAGCCTGCCCAATCAAACACTTTGCCTCGCACCTTCTTACCAGAGCATCGACAATGGCCAAGAACCTACGGATTCCTATCACTCTGACCACCATACTGACAATTGCAAGTCGCCCTAAGCCCTCAATGTGGAAGTCCCATTCGCGAAATGACACACGCCACAACTTCAACAGTTTGCCATCAAATTTTTTTATCACAATTCACGGATGGCATTTCAAAAATAAACACAACAGAACACCCAAGTGACTACCTTTGTGACTACTTGTGCTTTATCTTCCTCTTGGCTTCAGCAGATGTGGAGGCCCCTTGCTCACTTTCTTGCTGCTCCTGCCTCGACATCTTTGGCGGGCGTCCTCTGGGGTTGTGAGTCTGTGAGGGCTCGGCAACAGTCTGCTGCTCCTGCAGCTGTGCAGGGGATGAGATGCCCATCTCAGTTGGGTGAAGACTCTGGTGGGGCTCTGACCAAGGGCTCTGCAGTGGCATGGTCATGTGAGCGCTTGGAAGGAGCCCCCACTTCCTTGTTCTCTGTCACCAACATCCCTCTCATGGGTCAGCCCCACTTCAGAACTAGCAAGTGGCTTGACAGCACCTTGCTGCACTTCAGGGGGACCATGAGGACCCGTTTCTGCACTGGAATTCCGACTCAAACTCCACTTGTCTCCCTCCCTACTCCAGAGGACTTCCATGAAGGTCTGGTTTCTCTGCTCAATAGCTGACCATCGCTCCTCGAGAGATGTCATTCTATTCTGAACAATGACGATGTTTTCAAGACCCTGGCGACTAAGCTCCTCCATGGCCATAGCCATCCTCTCCTCTACCATAGCCATCATCTCCTCTTCGGTAGCCAGCCTTACCACGGAGGTAGCCATCCTTTCCGTGGTGATGCGTTCATGCGCCAATGCCTCCACAAAGGCCCTGCTCATGTTAGCGATGGACTCCTACATTTGCTCCACACTCGCAGCGATCCTGGAGACAAAACCTGCCGGAGACAAAACCTGCCAGCGACTCCTGCACCTGTTCCTGGAGTTCCAGCACCGCTCTCCTTCTGGATGGACCCTGAGGCACAGGGTCGACATGCAGCTGAGCCAAGCTGGCAGAGTACTGTGCCCTCCGACAAGGACTCTCCACTGCTGTCCCTGTCTCCACCATCTGCTGATGCACATTTGTGAGCTGTGATACACCAGGTGACAACTCTACTCTATGTCCCGAAGGTCCCACCGAGGTGTGAGTGTCTGCACTGGTGCTGGGTGCGCTGAATTCTGCTGATGCTGTGCCTTCAGAGGTTGCCGCTTCCTCTGAGGAGTCTGGGGGCTCAGGCTGTTCCTCCTGGACAGTGGGGAGGGGGGCTGTCGCTGGTCCTGTGGGGGAGTAAAGGAAAGAGTTAGACATATGAGATAAACGTTGCATGCACATTGAATTGTGCAGATGATCATAAGTCAATCTGTTAGAGCATCAGAATCAATATCAGTCACTCATGCAATGTCAATGAGAGAAATGTAAAACTATTTTGTCACCAGCTTGCTGTGATGCACCCGTCTGTCCGTCCCCAATTGCGCATCCACCTCCACTCCCACGATCTCCAGGGCCGCCTCCTCTGCAGTGGTGAGCTGGGCTATTCAGGGTGGCCCTCCTCCTGTCCTCGCCCTCTCCCTCTTATTGTGGGCTCTCTTTTCCTGCAATGAGGGAGACAAGTGGAGTTTGAGTGAGAATGAAGGAGTGAGTGTAGAGAATCCATAGCATAGATGCTTAGAAGGACACAAAGATGGAGTGAGGTGCCAAGACCAAGGGCCCCCTCTGTGTGTTGTAAGTTGTTGTCATAGTATCACAGTGATAGGGAGTGTGAGGGCTGCATAGTCAAATAGTTAAGTGAATGTGAACATACAGAGAGAGGGAATGGGTAAGGGTGCAGGGATGCAAGGGTGAAGTGGGATGTGGAGGAGGAGGTTGACAAAGCAGAGTGCTGGTGATGAGAGGCGATGGGGATCAGATTGAGGGTCATGGGAATGGAATACTCACTTTTCCTGTGCAGAGAAGGTCATGAAACCTCTTTCTGCACTGCAGCCAGGTTCTGCTGCACATATCATTCACCTCCTGTGCCACTTGCAGCCACACAGCTTTAGTCTGTTGTGGAGGCTTTTTCCTCCCTGAGGAAGGAAAGAGCACTACCCTATTTGCTCTTGCTCCCTCCACCAGAGCTTGGAGGGAGGTCTCATCGAATCTGGGTGCACACTATGGTCTGGTGCTGGACATAGTTGCAGTAGGAATCCCTCAGAAGTATGTTGATAAAGTTGTAAGGCTGAAAAAGAACCAAGGCTGCTTGCAGACCTTAAATCCAGCTGCATAGATGACGTCATCGGAGGCGAGTTTTAGTATCAAAAGACTCATTGGGCCAGTGGTTCCCACATGCTGGAAATCAAGTGACCAATTCGGGCAAAATCGCACTTTTGTCCCGCCTCACATCGGAGGCGGGGTCCTGACACGCCGACCACCTGACACGCCCCCAATGACAAAATCCAGCACATCATATCCGTACTGTACCGCAGCCCCAATACACTCTATTCCTTATCATACCACAGTCCAAACACACCGTATCCTCACTATACCACACTCCCAACACACTTTACCCTCACTATATCACACCCTTAACACACCATAAACCATACCGTACTGCAGTGTCAAGACACTATGGGGACTAAATTGGTTAGCCCCCAAAAACGGGCACGGGGATCACGATGTGCGGTTAACCTGCGCCCGTTCAGTGGAATGCAAGCAGCACGCCAACTTCGTGCTGCCTGCTCATCATAAGGATTTCTGCGTTCCGCAAGCGCACCCCATGCTGTTCATTGGCCGCACGCGTCAGCAGGGGACCCAATATTGTTACTGCCTAGCACTACTTAAAGCTAGCTTGCACCTCAAAGCAGTGGTGGGCAAAATATGGCCCGTGGGCCGTATCCAGCCCGCCGAGGCCAAACATCCGCCTCTCCTGACCCCTAGCCTGACCCCACCCCACCCCACGTGACGTCAGGAGGCGGGTCATTGTCTCCAAGGCAGCAGCGGAGTCTATCAATGGGCCTTTGAGACGGGCGGCGAAGATACGGAGACCGGCGGCTGAGGTGGACAGGAGTCACGGATTGGGCCTCGGCCCCCCCCAGGTGAGGGCCTTCTACGGATGGCAGCGCAGCCCCGAAACCGGTGGAGAGCGGTGAGTTCAGCAGCAAGAAAGGCGCAGGGCCAGCCCAGGCCCAACCCCCAGTAATGGGGTGACTGATGGATGATACCTGTTAACCAGTTATTAACTACCACCTAACTAATTAATGCAAAACTGATTACTAATTAGCATTTTATTTATCCCAAATTTATTTATTTAACACTGATTATTAGTAAATTAGTTAACAGATTTATTCAATAACTTAACACCCTCTGCTCGTTAGGCAATTGGGGAGCAATTTAGTTGTGCTCATTATTGCACTAATTACACCGCTATTAATTTAAAAGCTGCTGAGCGGCCTGCACGGGATCGCCAGACCGCTGCACGACCACGCGGCTGCGCAACTTAACGGGAACATTGGTGTGCGGCTTGCAACAGTTCACCAATACTTGTTAATTGGCCCTCCAGCCCAAATAATTGCCATCCCCTGTCTTAAAGGGAAGGTGCATTGTGGCTGTTAGAGGTGCTGAGATCATTGGGAATAGTGTGCTGTGCAACAATCAACAATGGCTGACCATGGGAGAGAGCGGCCACCAAGGTTATCGGATGCTACCCTGGAGGAAGAGGTGGAACGGAGGAGTGATGTCCTGTACCCTCAGGGGGGCCAAAGGCCCCCCAGACACCTGCTCAGAAGGCTGTGGCAAGAGATAGCAGAGGAAATCAATGGCCAGAGCATAGCTCCAAGAACATGGATGCAGTGCAGGAAGAAATGTAATGATCTCACACAATTGGTCAAGGTCCGTGAATGTATCTTCAAATGCCATATCCTACCAAGTGCACCACGAGCCTCAGTCACTGCTCAATTCACTGCACCCCCATCACTCACCTACCAACAATCTCTATCAATCAGGACTCATACCTAACACTCATATGCTTCACCTCACCCTCACACACTTAGCACTGCTACAAGCCTCAAACTCACATTTCACAGCTCGTACACGCCGACAGCCACATCACCCACAAAGATTGCACGACACTCACTGATACACCTCCCACTCTCTTGCAGGAGAAGGTGGCGCACAACCGGAGGCAGCAGGAACTAACCGGAGGGGGAGAGGCACAACTGCATGTTCAAACCCCCATGGAGGGTACGGTGCTGGGCATTATGGGAAGGGCCATTGCTGAGGCCATGGCCACTGGCAGGGCTGATGCTTTTGAAGATGAGAGTTTCCCTCATACCAAATCCTCCTCCTCTCATCCCACAATCTCTTCTGACAGAGAAGCTGCTGATGGCGCAGGCATGCACTTCTTACTTTCTCCACTCCCCTCACCTCACCACAACCCGAATACAACAGCAAGATACTGCGGATGCTGGAAATCTGAAATCACAACAGAAAATGCTGGAATCACTCAGCGGGTCAGGCAGCATCATGGAGAGAGAAACAGAGTTAACGTTTCAGGTCGGAACACCTCCGTTCAGTCCGTAAGTGTAACCCCGAGCTTCCGCTCGCCTGTCACTTTAATTCTCCGCTCCACTCCCACTCTGACCTCTCCGTCCTCGGCCTCCTACACTGTTCCAACGAAGCTCAACGTAAGCTCGAGGAACAACACCTCATCTTTCGATTAGACACTTTACAGCCCTCTGGACTCAACATCGAGTTCAACAATTTCAGACTATAACCTCGGCCCCTATATTTTAAAAAAAAATTCTTCATTTTTCTCTCTCACATGGCAGCTGTTGATGATTCTGCCATTGCCATTTACACTTCATCTAGAGTCATCTTTTGTTTCTTAACTTGTCCCATTACCATTACCTTGCACCACCATCCCTTTTGTCTTTTAATCTCTCCTGCCTTCCAGCCTATCATAGACCTTCCCTTTTTTTCTTTCCTCCCCCCCCCCCACCTCTCCCTGCCCCACTCTTGCTTAAAAACCTGTTACTTCTCTAACTTTTTCCAGTTCTGACGAAGGGTCATCGACCTGAAACGTTAACTCTGTTTCTCTCTCCACAGATGCTGCCTGACCTGCTGAGTATTTCCAGCATTTTCTGTTGTTATTTCACCACAACCCTACCCTTGTCCCTTTTTCCTTTCAGATACCCAAGAAGTGTCCAGGCAGTGGAGGAAGAGGAAGAAGACAGTGAAGATGAAGACACACCGTCTCTCGATTTCACAGTCGCAGCCACAAGTTCAGATACTGAGGATATGATATTATTTTTGATATTCGTTCATGGGATGTGGGCGTCGCTGGCAAGGCCAGCATTTATTGTCCATCCCTAATTGCCCTCGAGAAGGTAGTGGTGAGACGACTGAGTGGCTTGCTAGGCCATTTCAAAGGGCAGTTAAGAGTCAACCACATTGCTGTGGGTCTGGAGTCACATATAGGCCAGACCGGGTAAGACGGCAGATTTCCTTCCCTAAAGGACATTAGTGAATCAGATGGGGTTTTACAACAATCCAGTAGTTTCATGGTTACCATTACTGACACTTTTTGTTAATTGCAGAATTATTTAATTGACTGAATTTAGCTGCTAACTGGTCCACCCATGTCTGGGAGCATCTGGGCTGTGCACAAGTGCACAAGCCTTTAAGTCAGCAAAAAAGTACTTCAGCACCTGCCACACCACTCCCTGTAGTCTATTGAAACTTTAACCATCTATAGACAGCACGCAAAACTCATAGGGGGAAAAATTTGGTTGCTTTGCGCCTCCCGTTAGCGCTAACGGCGCACAAAGCAACTAGCGCCCGGGCATGGCACTGCTAACGCCTCCCGCAAAATTCAGCAGGTTAGCGGTGGTGGTAGCCGGTAGCGCCTCCGGCGATGACGTCATCACCGTGTGCAGCACCCCGCTCACACCCCAGCCACAAACTCGGCTCGCGCCCCCTGACCTACCACCTGACGCTATGTCCGACAGGGTCAGGGTGGTGTTTTTGCGGTCGGGGTGGCGATAATTAAAGGGCCGGTGCTGGGCGGCCATTTCTTTTGGGGCCGCCTGCCAGCACCTGCCCCCTCTGGCCTCCTCCTGCGGGGTGCCGGCCGCGATCCGTCAGCCCGGCACTCCTCGAGTGCCGAGCTCTTTTGCCGGCACCCCGCTCCCCGGTGGTCCAGCAGGGCCCCGGTGCACGCTGCACTAGGCCCCTCACCTTTAATCAGGGGAGGGAGGCCTGCAGTACCGTGGCGCTACGTGCCGACGTGTGTGGCGCTGTTGCACGTAGCGCCGCGATATTCAATGGGAGCGCCCCAAGAGGGAGGGGGAGCGCTTCCAGTAGTCCCGCCTCCTGCTTGGGACGCTACCATTGAATTTCGGGCGTGGGGGGCGATAACTTTTTCGGGGCACCAAAAGTAGCGCCCCGGCGAAGTTATCGTCCCAAAGGGGGCACAAGCCAATTTTTGCCCCATAAAATTGTAGCAGCAGCCGGAAGAAATAAACCAGCAACTAACCCGTAAGTAGCTGATGATCACTTTAAATAGTGCTGGTAGGGGGTCCTTCATGCCATTGATGACGTGTTCAGCTGTGGGAGGCTGAGTGGGCGAAGTCTGGTGTGTGAAGCTCCAAAATGGCAGCGCTGGCATCATCATGATCAGCCATGATCTTATTGAATGGTGGAGCAGGCTCGAGGGGCCGAATGGCCTACTCCTGCTCCTATCTTCTATCATGATTTGCCTGCCCTGCATGCTGCTGGGCGGACGTTAAGTTCACGCGTGCTAACCCGTTTACCAATATGGCGTCCGCCGCACTTCACGTTAGAAGAGTGCGCATGTGGCCGGGGCAGCGATAATTAAAGGGCAGGGGCCGGGCAGCCTTTTTTTTGGGCCACCTGCCCCCTCTGGCCTCCTGCTGCGGGGGGCCTCATAGCCCCCAACAAATGGGCGCTACCAAGCCCAATTTAACCCCCTATATACTTTATGGTAGCATTCATGCAAGACACTATCGGGTCGATCTTGACTTTGGTAGTGTAAAACGGGTGATAGCGAGTTAGCAGCCCGTTTCACATAGCTCCTGATTTTTGTTTCCATTGATTTCATACATCCCTGAGAACATCCCACTCTTATTTAATTGCATGTCACCCTGTAAACAAACAACACATAAAGCTGTCCCACAATACAGGTTACCAATGGAGTTAGTGGAATATTTTCTGGCTTGGCTGTGGTGACTTGTTAGTGTTACTGAATGATACATTTTATGGTAATGTATTTTGCCCAGGTTGATATCTATGCTGGAGCTATCTTTATTCACCTTGCTTTGCAATGGGATCTGTACCTTGCTGTGATCGGGTTACTCATCATTACATCAATCTACACTATTGGAGGTAAGTCTGTCGCCCAGACTGACATGTCAAACAGCTTCACAAGAATTGGTTATTATTGCAAATGTGTCATTCTTTGAATTTTGGTTTTCTTGAGAAGTTATTTGTCTGTTTATCACTCATTTACAATTATTACTGTTTTCTCCACTAAAATGCTTTGCTGGCATTTCCATTTAAGTGGTGAGTTTTCAAACAATTCCCTCTTGTCCCTTTTTGTGCAGTGGGAATTATATGCTTCCCGAGAGTGTTGTTTTGTTACACTCCTTATGGAAAGGGGAATTAATAATCTGAGCCTGGTCTCAAATTGGTCTGTTCAGAAGTGACAGTCTGTTCAGAACTGTGAAGGCTGAAAAGAATTTAGTGAACTTTATATTAATATCATCAGGCTATGTAATAGTCTGCCTATCCCCAGTTTTAATTGCTCAGCTATTTTATTTGGTTGTGGAGGACACAGGCCAGAAGGTGGATCGTATATCTGCCTGGTCATAGCAGTGCTTGTTGTCAGAAGACAAGAGTAGGCTGACCATAGGTCCCCATTTTCCATGGGCCAGTCCCCGGATGAGATACTGTGTCCCCGGGAAAACAGTGTCCCCAGTCTGCGAAGCTCGTCCCGGAAAGGTACCCCCAGGCAGTGAGTGACCCCCCCGGGCAGCGAGTGTCCCCCCCCCCCCCGGGCAGTGAGTGTCCCCCCTGGGCAATGAGTGTCCCCACTGGGCAGTGAGTGTCCCCCCCAGGCAGTGAGTGTCCTCGTCGGGCAATGAGTGTCCCCCCCGGGCAGTGAGTGTCCTCCCCCTGGGCAGTGAGTGTCCCCCCCGGGCAGTGAATGTCCCCCCTGGGCAATGAGTGTCCCCCCTGGGCAATGAGTGTCACCCCCGGGCAGTGAGTGTCCCCCCCCGGGCAGTGAGTGTCCCCCCCGGGCAGTGAGTGTCCCCCCTGGGCAGTGAGCGACCCCCCCCGGGCAGTGAGTGTCCCCCCGGGCAGTGAGTGTCCCCTCTGGGCAATGAGTGTCCACCCTGGGCAGTGAGTGTCACCCCTGGGCAGTGAGTGTCCCCCCCGGGCAGTGAATGTCCCCCCCGGGCAGTGAGTGTCCCCCCCCTGGGCAGTGAGTGTCCCCCCTGGGCAATGAGTGTCCCCCCTGGGCAATGAGTGTCCCCCCCTGGGCAATGACTGTCACCCCCGGGCAGTGAGTGTCCCCCCCGGGCAGTGAGTGTCCCCCCCGGGCAGTGAGTGTCCCCCCCGGGCAGTGAGTGTCCCCCCGGGCAGTGAGTGTCCCCTCTGGGCAATGAGTGTCCACCCTGGGCAATGAGTGTCCCCCCCGGGCAGTGAGTGTCCCCCCCCGGGCAGTGAGTGTCCCCCCGGGCAGTGAGTGTCCCCCCGGGCAGTGAGTGTCCCCTCTGGGCAATGAGTGTCACCCCTGGGCAATGAGTGTCCCCCCCGGGCAGTGAGTGTCCCCCCCCGGGCAGTGAGTGTCCCCCCGGGCAGTGAGTGTCCCCCCGGGCAGTGAGTGTCCCCTCTGGGCAATGAGTGTCACCCCTGGGCAATGAGTGTCACCCCTGGGCAATGAGTGACCCCCCCCCCGGGCAGTGAGTGGCCCCCGGGCAGTGAGTGTCCCCTCTGGGCAATGAGTGTCACCCCTGGGCAATGAGTGTCCCCCCCGGGCAGTGAGTGTCCTCATCGGGCAATGAATGTCACCCCCGGGCAGTGAGTGTCCCCGTCGGGCAATGAGTGTCCCCCTGGGCAATGAGTGTCCCCCCTGGGCAATGAGTGTCACCCCTGGGCAATGGGTCCCCCCCCCCGGGCAGTGAGTGTCCCTGTCAGGCAATGAGTGTCACCCCCGGGCAGTGAGTGTCCCCGTTGGGCAATGAGTGTCACCCCCGGGCAGTGAGTGTCCCCGTCGGGCAATGAGTTTCCCCCCTGGGCAATGAGTGTCACCCCTGGGCAATGGGTGTCCCCCCCGGGCAGTGAGTGTCCCTGTCAGGCAATGAGTGTCACCCCCGGGCAGTGAGTGTCCCCGTCGGGCAGTGAGTGTCCCCCCCAGGCAGTGAGTGTCCCCCCCAGGCAGTGAGTGTCTCCGTCGGGCAGTGAGTGTCCCCCCCGGGCAGTGAGTGTCCCCGTCGGGCAATGAGTGTCACCCCCGGGTAGTGAGTGTCCCCGTCGGGCAATGAGTGTCCCCCTGGACAATGAGTGTCCCCCCTGGGCAATGAGTGTCACCCCTGGGCAATGAATGTCACCCCTGGACAATGAGTGTCCCCCCCGGGCAGTGAGTGTCCGTGTCGGGCAATGAGTGTCCCCTCCCCCCCGGGCAGTGAGTGTCCCCCCCCCGGGTAGTGAGTGTCCCCCCCCCCCGGGTAGTGAGTGAGTGTCCCCCCAGGGTAGTGAGTATCCGCCCCCCCCGGGTAGTGAGTGTCCCCCCCCGCCCCGGGTAGTGAGTGACCGCCCCCCCCCCCCGAGCAGTGAGTGACCCCCCCCGGGGCAGTGAGTGTCCCCCCGGGCAGTGAGTGTCCCCCCCCCGGGCAGTGAGTGTCCCCCCCCCGGGCAGTGAGTGTCCCCCCCTGGGCAGTGAGTGACCCCCCGGACAGTGAGTGTTCCCCCCGGGCAGTGAGTGTACCCCCCCCCCCCCCGGGCAGTGAGTGTCCCCCCGGGCAGTACAGGGCGGTCTTTCTCTGTAAGTGCAGATTGTTGTTTCTGAGTTACTGGCTGATCTCGTGCTGCTGGATTGTCGGCACAGGAAGTGCCGGGGAGCATGGCAACCAGAGCGGGTGAGGGACAGGCCGTTATGGTGGGGGGGGGCCTAGTTACAGTCACCGTGGGGCGAGCTAATCCTAGACACCCTGTGTGGGGGGAAGGTTGTGTGGTCAAGTGTGACCTCAGTCACTGAGGGGTGGGGTCAGGTGTGACCTGTGCAGCATCAGGTGATGGCGGAGAAGGTTGGTATTGTTGTTGGTGATGTTGGTGTGCCTGGTGATGTTGGTGTTGGGGCAGATCGTGAAGGGTTTCAGAGAACCAAGGTAAGATTTTTTCAAGGGCACCGATGTTGCTGGAATAGATGGCTGCTGAAGTTGAGATGACAGAAGCGATCTGTCAATGGTGAGAGAGCTTGCTCCAAGGAGGTGACAGTGGATAGAGAATTTACTACAAACACTTCCAAACTGCATACAGCTCAAAAGTGTCTTCCGAGTCCTGAAGGCTCAAACTTCTGACATTGAAAAGTGACCAGCTGTGAAATGGTAGCTTTCCTACAACTTTTGAAGCTGTCACCTATTCATGGCAATGGGGAGACATAGAGAACCCGACCTACTTACCTGACGTGATCTTCAAACGACGTGAACCCCATTAAAAAAGTGGTAATGTAGGAATTGACGAATTCTTAACTAATAACGGAGATCGACACGATGTAGGTATCGACGCGTTCCTACGAATAACTGAGGTCAACTCAGGAGAACAATCAAACAGGTCTTTAATGTAGGATTTGACGAATTCCAGAAAACAACAGAGATCGACGCAGGAGAGCCATGGAGCAGGTCTTTCCCGAACGGGGATGCCACGAGGTCTGACTAGGCAGTCCCGTGGTTTGCGTCGTGACGTCATCGCGTTTGCCCGCGTTTTCCCGCGCTTGGGCAGTCACGTGGTTGGCGACGTGATGTCTTCGCGTTTGCCCGCGTTTGGGCAGTCACGTGGTTTGCGACGTGACGTCATCCCGTTTACCCGCGTTTGGGCAGTCACGTGATTTGCGATGTGACATCATCGCGTTTGCCCGTGCTCTTAAAGGGGCCCCGCCCCGTACATGCAAACTCTGTATACAAAACCCAGTAATGCCTAACAGAATGGTACAGGTTTAGGCTGGTGTTAGAACATCGTTAAAGGGAATTATATACAATTAGCTAGATTAACTCAGTGGTACCGCCACAGTAAAATAGAGATAGGCTGGCAAAAAGTAGTTGTGGTAAACCACTTTTATCGTTCACTATCGTTACACTATGGTTATCACTGTTATATCGTTACACTATGGTTATCACTGTTTACACTGTTGTATCACTACACGAGGTCGCCTCCTGTCACGCTGTTATACCTGGGCTGACCACTGCTGACTCCGCCCATGGCTCCACCTACCTGCCCAGGTATAAAGGTGGTCGACTGGCTGATATTCCTCCTTGTTGGATCCGATCACCCACGAGGATGGGCTCTGTTATTTAGCCAATAAAAACCTATAGTTACTTTCTTAACTCGTCGCTTTTCATTGGATGAATTGATAGGTATATCAATTTTATTGGCCAAATTTTAAAAATGTCTAACGAACCGTCAGACCAGTCAGACGCCCAGCTACAACAGCCACAGCAGCCGGCCTGGCTGCGAGCCCTCCGACCGCCGTACCTGGATCTAAACCCACAGGCAGCAAACTCAGCCCTTGACTTCAAACACTGGCTGAGCTGTTTCGAATCCTACCTGGGAGAATCCGGCGTGCCTCAGAGATCCAAACTAAGAGTTCTGACCGCCCAAGTGAGCCCTAAAGTATTCGCACTCATACAGGACCTTACTACATACGAGGCCGCCATCAACCTGCTGAAACAGCAGTACCGGAGCCCGGTAAATTCTATGTATGCCAGACATCTCCTAAGATCCCGCCCGCAACAGCCAGGAGAGTCTGTAGATGAATTTTTACGGGCGCTACAAACACTCGGCAGGGACTGTGACTTTAAAGCGGTAACGGCTGCAGAAAATACTGAAGAGAATATCCGCGATGCCTTCGTGAAAGGCCTTCGGTCCGACTACTCACGGCAAAGACTGCTCGAATCAAAGGACCTCGACCTGAACACAGCTGCAGCCCTCGCTCGCTCTCTGGAAGTGGCCCATCGGGACCTCGAGGCGTATTCCAGGTACTGTACTGCGCGACCCTGGGACTCGGGCCCGACCCCGACCGCAATACCCCTCGCACCGCCGCCTCTGGGACCTACCTCAGCGTCGGCGTCCAGGACCCGATCGGGACCGCCACCCCCGGTACCGGCTGCGACATCGGAGCCCCGCGATCGGGCCGCCGGCTGCTTTTTCTGTGGCCAGGTGAAACACCCGAGGGCGCGCTGCCCTGCAAGAAACGCGACCTGCTCCGACTGCCATAAGAAAGGCCACTTCGCGAAGGCCTGCAGGGGGAGAGCCACAGACGCAAGCAGTGCCTCATGCGAGTTGTGGGGGCGGCCATCTTTGATCAAGGCCACCGACGCCAGCAGTGCCTCATGTGAGTTGTGGGGGCGGCCATCTTCTCCGCCATTTTATTCAACCTCGTGGGCGCCGCCATTTTGTCCACCACACTCGACCGCCACCTTGACGCCAGACCCGACCACCGCCTCACCCGCAGACTACAGCAGCTCGCTCAACCATACACTAGCCTCCGTCACACTGGACCAAGCTCGCCCGCATCACCTGTCCAAGTCCATGATGGACATCAAAGTAAACGGCCACGCCACGACCTGCCTGTTCGACAGCGGAAGCACGGAGAGTTTCATACATCCAGACACGGTGAGCCACTACTCCCTCACTGTCCGGCCAACGCACAACCGGATCTCGATGGCGTCGAGGTCCCACTCTACAGACTTCAGCGGCTACTGTGTTGTGACCCTGTCGGTTAGGGGCACGGAGTATAAAGATTTTAAACTCCTCGTCCTGCCCCAGCTCTGCGCTGCCGTCCTACTAGGACTGGACTTCCAATCCCACCTGCAAAGTGTCACTTTGGCATACGGTGGACCCCTCCCCCCACTCACAGTCGACAACCAGCAGCCTTTAAACCGCCCACCGCATACCACCTGCGGCCTATCCACCCTCAAGGTCCCGCCCCCCTCCCTGTTCGCTAACCTCACCCACGACTGTAAACCCGTCGCCACCAAGAGCAGGCGGTACAGCGCCGGGGACAGAGCTTTTATTAGCTCTGAGGTGCAGCGTCTCCTGAAGGAGGGCATCATCGAGAGGAGCAACAGCCCCTGGCGTGCCCAGGTCGTAGTCGTTAAGACCGGCGATAAAAACCGCCTAGTCATCGACTACAGCCAAACCATAAACCGGTACACCCAGCTGGACGCATACCCCCTCCCCCGCATATCTGATATGGTCAATCAGATTGCACAGTACCGGGTATTCTCCACCATCGACCTTAAGTCGGCCTATCACCAACTCCCTATCCGCCCTGAGGACCGCCAGTATACAGCCTTCGAGGCGAATGGCCGCCTCTACCACTTCCTTAGGGTTCCCTTCGGCGTCACCAACGGGGTTTCGGTCTTCCAAAGGGAGATGGACCGGATGGTTGACCAGAACGGGCTGCACGCCACGTTCCCCTACCTAGATAACGTCACCATCTGCGGCCGCGACCGGCAGGACCACGATGTTAACCTGGAAAGATTCCTCCGTACGGCCCAACGGCTGAACCTCACCTACAATAAGGAGAAATGTGTGTTTAACACCTCGCGCCTTGCCATCCTCGGCTGCGTAGTAGAGAACGGAGTCATTGGCCCCGACCCCGAAAGAATGCGCCCCCTCATGGAGCTTCCCCTCCCCCACTGTCCAAAGGCGCTAAAGAGAACCCTGGGGCTCTTCGCCTACTATGCCCAATGGGTGCCAAATTATGCGGACAAAGCCAGACCCCTCATGAAGTCCACCTCCTTCCCCCTGACGGCAGAAGCATGCGCAGCCTTCTCCCTCATTAAGGGAGACATTGCTAAGGCCACTATGCACGCGGTGGATGAGTCTATCCCTTTCCAAGTGGAGAGCGATGCATCCAACTTCGCCCTAGCCGCAACCCTCAACCAGGAGGGGAGACCAGTGGCCTTCTTCTCAAGGACCCTCCAGGGCCCTGAGATCCGACACTCTTCGGTCGAGAAGGAGGCCCAGGCGATCGTGGAGGCTGTACGACGCTGGAGGCATTACCTGGCAGGCAAACGATTTACCTTCCTCAGCGACCAGCGTTCGGTCGCTTTTATGTTTAATAACAAACTGAGGGGCAAAATCAAGAACGACAAGATCTTGAGGTGGAGAATCGAGCTCTCCACCTATGATTATGATATCTTGTACCGGCCTGGTAAACTGAACGAACCCCCAGATGCTCTATCACGAAGTACATGCGCCAACGTGCAAACTGATAGACTGCAGACCCTCCACAACGACCTCTGCCACCCCGGGGTCACCAGACTTTACCACTTCATTAAGGCCCACAACCTGCCCTACTCCATCGAGGAGGTCAGGACCATGACCAGGAACTGCCAAACCTGTGCCGAATGCAAACCGCATTTCTTTAGGCCGGACAGAGCAAGCCTGATCAAGGCCACCCGCCCCTTCGAGCGCTTGAGCATCGATTTTAAAGGGCCCCTCCCGTCCTCTGACCGTAATGTGTACTTCCTCAACATTATTGATGAGTACTCCCGTTTCCCCTTTGCCTTCCCCTGCCCAGACATGACCAGCACCACGGTCATCAAATGCCTGAACGACCTCTTCGCCTTGTTCGGGTTCCCGAACTATATACATAGCGACCGGGGCTCCTCCTTCATGAGCGAGGAACTTCGCCAGTTCCTATTAGCGAGAGGTATCGCTGCAAGCAGGACCACCAGCTACAACCCCCGAGGGAACGGCCAGGTGGAAAGAGAGAACGCGACTGTCTGGAAGGCCGTTCTCTTAGCCTTAAAGTCTAAGGGCCTCCCAACCTCTCGCTGGCAGGAAGTCCTCCCGGCAGCGCTGCATTCCATCCAGTCACTGCTTTGCACTGCCATTAACGCCACCCCCCATGAACGAATGTTTGTTTTCCCCAGGAAGTCGACTACGGGAACCATGCTGCCAACTTGGCTGACTTCTCCGGGGCCCGTCTTGCTGCGAAAGCATGTGAGGGCCCATAAAACGGACCCCCTGGTCGAGAGGGTGGACCTCCTGCACGCCAACCCCCAGTACGCCTATGTGGCATACCCAGACGGGCGGGAGGACACAGTCTCCTTACGAGACCTTGCACCCTCGGGCACCCCTGAGACACCACCGTTACCCCCCACCACCCCCCCAAATCCAGCCCAGGTAGACGGCATGCCGGAACCCCACGAGCCTTCGTCGACCATGCAGACACCAGCATTAACACCGGATACTGCACCACCGCCGCCGCTGCTGCGCCGATCAGAAAGACTTACGAGGCCTCCGGACAGACTGACATACCCGAACTGGTAGTACACTTCACCCCGCCGGACTCAAATCTAAACAAGGGGTGAATGTGGTAAACCACTTTTATCGTTCACTATCGTTACACTATGGTTATCACTGTTATATCGTTACACTATGGTTATCACTGTTTACACTGTTGTATCACTACACGAGGTCGCCTCCTGTCATGCTGTTATACCTGGGCTGACCACTGCTGACTCCGCCTATGGCTCCACCTACCTGCCCAGGTATAAAGGTGGTCGACTGGCTGGTATTCCTCCTTGTTGGATCCGATCACCCACAAGGGTGGGCTCTGTTATTTAGCCAATAAAAACCTATAGTTACTTTCTTAACTCGTCGCTTTTCATTGGATGGATTGATAGGTATATCAGTAGTTAACTGTGGTGGATCGCCACCCACACGGGCGCAATCCACTTTTCCGTCCGTGGACAATAAATCGGGCACCTTGCCTTTAAGAAGCATGCTGCCTTTAAGGCATGACAAAGGAGCGGGCGTCGCCCTCAGTGTGTACACAAAAGCGCGGGCGTCGCCCTCATTCTGTTTTCGGGTTTAGCAGAGAGAAGAGCTGGGGCAGCCATCTCTCAAGAGAATGTAATAAAAAGCCATGTGTTCCTCAGATCGGTTCGGCCTCCATTCGTGTTCCGCGGCAGCCTCAACATTGGTGACCCCGACGCTCAGAACGTATTCCGAGCACTGCAATGGCGGACACGAACGCAGTTTCCGTGAAACTGCCGGAGTTTTGGGAAAACCAGCCCAGCCCGAAGCCTGGTTCCTCCAAGCTGAGTCCCGATTCCGGCTGCGACACATCACCACAGATGGGACAAAGTATGACTACCTCGTCGCATCACTCGGTAGCTCCACAGTCACGAAGGTCTGGATAGCTCTGCAGAACTCACCAGAGGAGGACAAGTATGCACATCTTAAGGCCGAGCTCCTTAAAAAATTTACGACCTCGACATACCAGCGAAACTGCCGCCTCCTCGACCTTCCAGGCCTCGGTGACGCCTCACCATCAGACCTCCTCTCCCACATGCTCTCACTCACCGACGATAGCCCACCCGGGTCCCTCTTCTGCACGCTGTTCATCCGCCAGCTACCTCCCAGCATCCGCCCAGCGATCGTGGCGTCCGGCCTCACGGACCTGGAAGCCCTGGCCGACGAGGCCGACAAGCTGCTGTCCGCTCACTCCAGCCGCGACGTCGCTCCGGACCTGGCAGCCACAGCCTGGGCGCGCCCCTCACCCGCCACCATGCAGCCACAAGGTCCAGCCACGGGGCCCATGGGGCCTTCGCGCCCCACAAACCCGGGCTACTGTTACTACCACGCACGGTTCGGCGCCAGGGCATAACGGTGCACACCTCCCTGCTCCTTCAAGTCCGCCCCCGTACCAGCCCCCGCGATGGCCGTGGGCCATGCGGGCTCCCTGCTGTACGTCACGGATGACAAAACCGGCCGCCGGTTCCTGTGCGACACTGGAGCTCAGCACAGCATCATCCCGGCCTCCGCCCTCGACATCCAAAAGGGCGAACGAGGACAGGCGCTGGCTGCCGCTAACGGCTCGGACATCCGGACGTACGGCACCCGCACAGTCACCCTCGACCTCGCTGGTCGCCGCTACCGATGGGAGTTCATCACTGCCAAGGTACTCTCCCCTCTCATCGGCGCAGATTTCCTGTGCGCCCATGGCCTACTGGTAGACATCCCTCGACACCGCCTCGTGGACATGAACACCATGTCCCCCATCCTGGGCGCCATGGCCCCCCGTCAACCCGCCGACATGGCGTCACAGTGCTACGCCCGGGCCACGGATGACTACTCGGCACTCCTGGCCGAATTCCCGGCCCTCACCAACCCGACCTTCTCCGCGGAGGTCGCCAAACACGGGGTGGAACACTTCATCCCCACCACAGGCCCCCCAGTGTACGCCCACGCCCGCAGGCTGGACCTGGCCAAACTGGAGATCGCGCGGACCGAGTTTGCCACTATGGAACAGCTCATCATCATCCGCCGCTCCAACAGTCCCTGGGCCTCCCCACTCCACATCGCCCCCAAACCAGGCGGGGGTTGGCGCCCCTGCGGGGATTACCGCCGCCTCAACGACGCCACCACCCCTGATCGGTACCCCGTGCCGCACATTCAGGACTTCTCGGCTAGACTGGCCGGCCGCTCAGTCTTTTCCAAAGTCGACCTGGTGCGCGGCTACCACCAAGTCCCCGTCCACCCCGCGGACGTCCCCAAGACGGCCGTAATCACCCCCTTCGGGCTTTTCGAGTTCCTGCGGATGCCCTTCGGCCTCAAAAACGCGTCCCAGGCATTCCAACGGCTCATGGGCTCGGTCCTTCGGGACGTGAAGTTCCTGTTCGTCTACCTGGACGACATCCTGATAGCCAGTTCCTCCAAGCAGGAACACCTCGAACACCTTCGCATCCTGTTCCTCCAAGCAGGAACACCTCGAACACCTTCGCATCCTGTTCGGGCGCCTCAGCGACCACGGGCTCATCCTCAGCCCAGCCAAGTGCCAGTTCGGCCTGGACAAGATCGACTTCCTCGGCCACCACATCACCCATGCTGGGGCCATTCCCCTGCCCACCAAGGTGCAGGCCGTCCAGCAATTTCCCCGCCCCACCACCATCAAAGGACTCCAGGAGTTCCTCGGGATGGTGAATTTCTACAACCGCTTCATCCCCAAAGCGGCGTCCCTCATGAGGCCCCTGTATGAAGCCCTCCGGGGCAGGAGCGGCAAGATGGCGGTCGAATGGACGGCAGACGTATCAGCCGCCTTCAACTCCACCAAGACCACGCTCGCCGACGCCACCCTGCTCGCGCACCCACGACCCAATGCCAGAGTAGCGCTCACCACGGACGCCTCCGACCAGGCGGTCGGCGCCGTGTATGAGCAGTGGGTCAACGGCGCCTGGCAACCACTTGCCTTCTTCAGCCGCCAACTACGCCCCCCGGAGGTCAAGTACAGCACCTTCGACCGCGAGCTCCTCGCGCTGTACCTGGCGGTCCGCCATTTTTGGTTTTTGCTGGAGGGCCACCCCTTCACTGCATTTGTCGACCACAAACCCCTGACATTCGCAATGGCAAAGACAACCGACCACTGGTCCGCCAGGCAGCAGCGCCAGCTCGCAGCAGTGTCCGAGTTCACCACGGACATCCAACACATCTCCGGCCGAGACAACGTGGTAGCCGACTGCCTCTCCCGCCCCGCCATCCACGCCGCACACCTGGCAGTCGACTACGCTCAACTCGCAGCAGACCAGCTCACGGACCCTGATCTGCTCTCCGCACCTACCAACCTACCAGGGCTACGCCTGGCCGACATCGCCTGCGGCCCGACCGCAGTCACGGTCAAGTGCGACATATCCCTATCTCAAACTCGGCCCGTCGTCCCAGCGTCCTGGTGCCGCCGGGTATTCGAGATTCTCCACAACCTCTCCCACCCCGGCACCCGTGCATCCATCAAATTGGTAGCCAACCGCTTTGTCTGGCGCGGCCTTCGCAAGGATGTGCGTACTTGGGCCAACTCCTGCCTAGCCTGCCAACGGGCCAAGGTGCAGCAACACACGAAAGCACCCCTCGAGGTGTTCACCGTCCCTTCACGTAGATTCGACCACATCCACGTGGACATCGTCGGGCCCCTGCCGCCGTCGCAAGGCCACACGCACTTGCTGACGATCGTCGACCGCACCACGCGCTGGCCCGAGGCAATTCCACTGACCTCTACCACCACCGCCGACATCGCCAGAGCCTTCGTCAGCACCTGGGTCGCACGGTTCGGCGTCCCCTCCGACATGACGTCGGACAGAGGTCCGCAATTTACCTCTGAACTTTGGACCGCCATCGCACGCAATCTCGGGGTGACCATTCACCGCACCATAGCGTACCACCCCCAAGCCAACGGACTGTGTGAGCGGTTCCACAGATCCTTGAAGGCATCTCTTCGAGCCAGCCTCCAGGACGGTGCCTGGACCGACCGACTCCCGTGGGTCCTCCTCGGCCTGCGCTCCGCGGTTAAAGAAGACCTCCACGCATCGGCAGCAGAGCTCGTGTATGGCCAGCTGCTGCGCGTACCCGGCGAGTTCCTGCCCACCACCACGACACCCTGGTCAGCCGACCAGCAACGCCATGACTTCGCCTCACCGGCGCTACAGTTCGCCCCGGTGCCCATTGCCCGGCACGGCGAATCCACCTCACACGTCCCACTAAGCCTGCACCAGGCATGGTTCGTTTTCATCTGGCACGACGCCCACCGCGGACCCCTTCAACCCCCGTACGATGGGCCCTACAAAGTGCTACAGGCTGGGGACAAATTTTTCGCCCTACCAGTGGGCGACAGGACTGAAAAAGTGTCGGTTGACCGACTCAAGCCAGCACACTCGGAGCCCGGTGAGCAGGTCCCAGTAGCTCGTCCACCGCCATGCGGCCGACCTGCTCTCAAGCCAGTACACCCGGCTGCTCCACGCCCGGCCGTTCCACGTCCACCGGCATCCTACAAGAGCCGCTCCGGCTGGCCCATCAGACCGCCGCACCGTCTCGTCCACACCTCCTAAGCGGATTCTGGGGGGAGCTGTGTGGCGGATCGCCACCTAAACGGGCGCAATCCACTTTTCCGTCCGTGGACAATAAATCGGGCACCTTGCCTTTAAGAAGCATGCTGCCTTTAAGGCATGACAAAGGAGCGGGCGTCGCCCTCAGTGTGTACACAAAAGCGCGGGCGTCGCCCTCATTCTGTTTTCGGGTTTAGCAGAGAGAAGAGCTGGGGCAGCCATCTCTCAAGAGAATGTAATAAAAAGCCATGTGTTCCTCAGATCGGTTCGGCCTCCATTTGTGTTCCGCGGCAGCCTCAACATAACAAGCGTTTAGCTAACTTAAATGCCTCCCCCGCTGCTTGGTGTTGGGTCTGTTCTGAAATCGCAGACTTTGGAAACTTACATGGAGACGGGTTCGGAGCGGTTTCTCAACCCGCTGTCAATCATTCCGATTTTGACAGCGGACCCGCCTCCGAACCTGCACTCTGAGCACCGGCAAATTCGCGGCCATAGACACACACAAATAAACAAAGGTGCAAAAACACTCATAAATAAACTGGTGTGCACTCATGTATCATGCACTCATACATATATAAATATGTACAAACATACACAATCAAACAGATTCAGATTCAGTAGCAGAGATACATGCTCAACGGAGTGTACACATGCCCTCACACACCCTCACTGATGCACACTTTTGATTTATGTTTGGTTTGAAGATTTATTTTTGTTTCTTCTCTTGTGACAGGTGGGTTGGCGGCTGTAATATACACAGATGCACTGCAGACAGTGATCATGCTGATTGGATCTCTAATTCTCATGATATTTGGTACGTTTAACTGAGTCACTGTTACTGCTATGTGTCCTCATTTCCAACATTGCAACTTAGGAGAAAAATTCCCTCAGTAGTGAATTGGTGTCCTGCAGGAGAGCTCCCATGCTATTACAGATAGAAATTAACAGGTTTGATCTAATAGCCATAACGGAGACGTGGTTGCAAAGTAACCAAGGTTGGGAACTAAATATCCCAGGATACTTAACTTTTAGAAAAGATAGGCAAAATGGAAAAGGAGGAAGGGGTAGCCCTGATAATAAAGGATGGCATAAAGACAGTAGAGAGAAAGAATCTTAGCTCAGAAAATCAAGAAGTAGAATCAGTTTGGGTGGAGCTAAGAAACAGCAAGGGGCAGAAAACATTGGTGGGAGTTGTTTATAGGCCCCCAAACAGTAGTTGTAATGAAGGGCAGAGTATAAATCAGGAAATTAGAGGCACATGTAACCAGGGTAATACAGTAATCATGGGGGACTTTAATCTACATATAGACTGGGCAAACCAAATTTACAGTAATAGTGTGGAGGACGAATTCATGGAATGTATACAAGGTAGTTTTCTAGATCAGTATGTTGAGGAACCAACTAGGGAACAGGCTAGTTTAGATCTAGTATTGTGCAATGAGAAAGCGTTAATTAATAACCTTGTAGTAAAGGGGCCCTTAGGGAAGAGTGCCCATAATATGATAGAATTTTATATTGAGTTTGACAGTGATTTAGTTAAATTCAAAACTAGGGTCTTAAATCTAAACAAAGCAAATTACGTAGGTATGAGGGGCGAGTTGGCTAAGGTAGATTGAGAAACTACATTAAAAGGTATGACGGTAGACAAGCAATGGCTAGCATTTAAAGAATTAATGCATAATTTACAACAAATATATATTCCTTTAAGGCACAAAAACCCCACAGGAAAAGTGGTCCAACCGTGGCTAACAAGAGAAGTTAAAGATAGTATTAGATCAAAGGAAGAGGCTTATGTTGCCAAATAGAGTAGTAAGCCTGAGGATTGGGAGGATTTTAGAATTCAGCAAAGGAGGACCAAGAAATTGATAAAGAAAGGGAAAATAGAATACGAGAGTAAACTAGCGAGAGACATAAAAACAGACTGTGCGGGTTTGGAGGCGGGTCCGCTGTCAAAATAGCAAAGATTGACAGCAGGCAGGAAACCCGCTGTCAACCCGCCTCCACGCGAGTCTCCCAGATGTCGAGTCTGTCTGTGGAGAACTGATCCAACACCAAGCGGTGGGGGAGACAATTTATATCATTAAATGGCTTGTTTACAGCCAATTTAATGCTAATTTGAGCCTACCTTGTAATTTTACGTGCTCCCCCACGGGTTACCCACTGCTCGGGGAACACGCCAGCTCACCCTGGCATGAGTTGAGTCTGCTTTGATTTATCTGATAACCTGACAGCTGCACTAGTGGTATAAAGGATGCCTTGTTGCAGCTGTTCCGTTTCAGAGCTCAGAAACTGTTGGTTACTGCATTTGTAAGACATACAGAGCTTTCTGTAGCTTGCAAGTATTTAGAGGCAACTCTCTATCCAGTGGCACCTCATTGGAACAACCTCTCTCACCACTGACAGATTGCTTCTGTCATCTCAACTGCAGCTGCCATCTATTCCAGCAACATCGGTGCCCTTGAAAAAATCTCACCTTGGTCCTCTGAATCCTTCCATGATCATCCCCATCACCAACATCACCAGGCACACCAACATCACCAACGTTCGCCGCCATCACCTGATGCTGCACAGGACACAGGGCATCAGCACCTGACAACATTGCTGCCCGGGAGGCCAGCGATGGCATCACCATGGCCAGATTTACTTCACTTGACGCTTTAGACCCTGGCTGCCACATGAGGCGCCAGGCTGACACAATCCCACACCAGCACCATAAAGCATCCCTTTAATGTCCAAGCCACTCCTTTCACACTCATCACTATAGCAGGGGGTGGTGGGGGGGCGGGGAGTTACGTCTCAACATTCACTGGAACTCACTAAGAACACTTCTCAAGGTGCGCACAGGTCTGTCCAATAAGGGGAAGTGTTGAGAAAATAGATTTCAATGTTTGACAACACATCAACAGAAACTTCACATGAACATTGGCTAAACCACTCAAGTGCCTACCATTGTGTGGTGTTAGTTGGTATGCTTGCAGAAGGATAAGGGTGAGTGTGAGGGGTGGCTAGTGAGATGGGGAAGTGATAATGTAGATAGAGAGGGATGGGTGGAGGTGCAAGGTCAGTTGGTGTGAGTAAGGATGTGCAGGAGTAGGTAGGGAAGGCAGAGTAATGGGTATGTGATGAGTGGCACAGCAGGGTGAGTTTGAGTGTGACTTTGCAGTAACGTTTCGTGATCTGCTCAGATCATTGAAAGGTTTGCGCCACTGCAGCCAGGCACTCCTGACAACATCCCTGCTTGTGTTCTCCTGTGCAATGTGCAACCAGACTACGTTGATCTCCTGGGGAGGTCTCTTCCGCCCATGGGAAGGGAAGTGAATCTCCCTGTGTACTGTGGCTCCCTGCATAAACATATGGAGGGAGTCATGCATGAGCGTGGGTGCAGCCATGCACCTCTGTGCAGTGCTTGTCAGTGTTTGCAGCACCTCAATGCTGCAGAACACTGACAGCACAATTGTCAAAATCAATGTGGCCATGGTCCCTTTAAGGAAACCGGCTGATGATGCGTCATCAAATGACGTCATCAGACCTGCTTCCTGTTAATTGGCCGGGAACCCTGCAGGGCGGGTTTAACAAGGTCAATCTATGGGAAATCATTTTCAGAGAGCGGCTGCAGACGGGGGCAGGACCGGAAGCCACCAACCAGCTCTCCCGCCGCCATCCCACCTCCACAGGGAATATCCTGCCGTTTGTGTCTGTCTTCACAGAAGTAGACACAAAAAACTTTCCGGAAATAGTGGAGAACCAAGGTTCTAGCGAGAATGAGGAACTGAAAGAAATTGGTTTTAGTAAAAAAAATAGTACTGGAGAAATTAATGGGACTGAAAGCCAATAAATCCCCTGGACCTGATGGCCTAGATCCTAGGGTTTTGAAAGAGATGGCTATAGAGATAGTGGATGCATTGGTTGCCTTTTTCCAAAATTCCATAGATTCTAAAACGGTTCCTATGGATTGGAAGGTAGCAAATGTAACCTCACTATTTAAGAAAGGAGGGAGAGAGAAAACAGGGAACTACAGACCAGTTAGCCTGACATCAGTAGTAGGGAAAATGGTAGAATCTATTATTAAGGACATTGTTGTGTATGTACCTTTAAGGGAATAACTGGTCTTAGACTGCAGTACCGGCAGTGACCACCCCTGTATAAAAGGCCCTAGCAGGCTTCTGTAGTTTCAGTTTCAAGCTGCCTCTTGTTCAGTAAAGTACCTGTTAAACTGTTCTCCCGAAGTCCGTGTATTATTGAGGCGCGGACTTTACAGTGGTGACGAGTAAGTTCGAACTCACCTGCAGTGTGGCATCATCTCACGGGGATCTCGCCTGAAAGGAAGGTCCTGGAAGGTTGTAGTCTGAGCAACGTGCGTCGACCGAGGGCAACCGCCCAAAGAATCCATCGGTGTTTGGAGAATTGCGGGAGAGACTGTGGTTCCAATGAATCGTGCTGGTAGCAGGTAGCGCGCTGACCCTTCCGGACTGCGGCGGGCTCAAGCTCGATCGAGCGGCTCTACAAATCGGGCCGCGCAGCATCGCCGGGAAAAGAAAACGAGAGAGGGTGGAGCGCACAGGGCGCGGTCGGTGCTCGAGAACAGGACAGCGGAGAGAAACTAAACGGGGGGGAAGGAAAGCGAGATGCGCCGAAGCTGCGGGTCGCCGCCATTACCCCGTAGAACGCTAGGAGCAGCGTGGCAGTGAGGGGAAGAAGCAAAAGCACGGGAGGCGCCATTTTATCCCGTTGGGGAAGAAGCAAAAGCGCAGGAGGCGCCATTTTATTCCATTGGGGAAGAAGCAAAAGCGCGGGAGGCGCCATTTTAAATCGCCCAAGGTGCCGAAAAGTGGCAGTATCACTGCTTTCGACAACGAGGTAGAAGATTGGACCATGTATGTGGAAAAAATTGAAGTGTACTGCAAGGCAAATGAGGTGGCTGATGGAAAGAGGGCGTCGGTATTATTAAATCTGATGGGTGCGAGTACGTATGGCCTATTGCGGAATTTAATTACCCCAGCTAAACCAATGGAGAAAAGTTTTGAGGAGATTGTTCATATCTTACAGGAACACCTAAGCCCTACACCACTGCTGATAGCAGAAAGATTCAAGTTCCATAAAAGAAACCAGCACAAAGATGAGAGCAATGCTGACTATCTTACGGAACTACGCAAGTTATCGAAGCACTGCCAGTTCGGAGCAGGACTGGCAGACACCTTACGGGATAAGTTTGTCTGCGGGCTCCAGAGTGAAGGATACCAGGAACGACTACTTTCAAAAAAGGACCTGACGCTAGAACAGGCTTTCAGCGTGGCAGTATCCTATGAAGCAGCAGCACGGGGAGCTGCGGAAATACAACAGAAACCACAAGAATACAGCGCTAACGAAATGGCGTATGGAGCCGAAAAGTGCTATCGCTGCGGCAGAACAACCCATGAGCAGAAGGACTGCTGGTTTAAAGACAAAATATGCAGGCAATGCGGGAAAATGGGACATATAGCAAGAGTCTGCAGGTCGGGAAAGAAGACCAACACGACAAGAACTACTAAGGAACAGTACAGGAAAGTAAAGAAACTGACAGATAGTAGTTCAGAAGATCAGGAGAGTGATAAGGACTCCGGGAGCAGGCGACTAAGTTGTTTAAAGTTACACAACGTGATCGCAAAAGAAGATCACCGAACCATTTGGGTCACCCTCATGATAGCAGGGTCCCCAGTGAAGATGGAATTGGACACAGGATCAGCCCTAACTGTCATGAATCGACGAGACTATGAGCGGCTATTTTCACGCATACCCTTAAAGGACACGTCCATTGTATTGAAGACATACATGGGGCAAAAGGTCTACCCCAGAAGAAAAATAAGGGTGCCAGTTGAATATAACGGAAAGGAAACACAGAAACTATACATGTATATACTACGAGATGGAGGACCACCATTATTGGGACGTGAATGGATCCGAAGACTACAATTGGATTGGCATTCCATTCTGGCACTAACTGTGACTGACAAAAAAGATGATGACGTCGCACCTGGACGTCTGTCACAAATTCTATCTGACGCGGAAGAGGTGTTCCAACAAGGACTTGGGACTCTAAAAGGAGTAAAGGCAACCATAAAGATTGAGGATAACGCAACCCCAAAATTTTTCAAGGCCAGACCGGTGCCATACGCGATACGCCCAGCTGTGGAAGCTGAACTGGAGAGTCTGGAGCGTTCGTGTGGTGTATGTGCCTTTAAGAGCAATTATGGTGTATGTGCCTTTAAGAGCCCCAGGTGTGCGTAATGCCGGTAATTGCCACTTGGGCTATATAAGCCTGTGTATTGTGTATATCCTTTAGAAACCCCCCCCCACCCCCCAGACTTGCTTAGTAAATACCTATGAACCAACTCCTGTCTTCAGTGTCTTTATCTACACACGGACACTACAGTGGCGACGAAGTGGAAACGGACTTACCTGCAATTCGGCAGCACCTCAAGGACATCGATTCCTCCAGCGTCCAGAAGACTCAAGGAAGTAACAGAAACTGTGGTTTCACCAGCTGGCCAAGCTGGTGACAGGTACTGCGCTAATCCTTCCTGGGCGTCAGGCTGGAGCTCCAGCGGCGGGCTCTACAGCTGAGACAGGCAGCGAAATCGGAGGCAAGCAATAACGGACTGGGAGGGTGCACTCGAGAGACGGCCGGCGCGGCAAGCAGGTCAGCGTTTAGACCTCCGTCGGGAACGAGTCTCCAACAGTGAATAAACGGAAACCACAGTAAAACAGCGTTGTTATCGGTAGCAGCGGCGGGAAAGCGCGAGAAGCGCCATATCGTTGCTACAGAGAGAAAAAAAAAAAGCGCGGGAAGCGCCTTGTCTTTTCTGAAATGCCTAAATCTGGTAATATTGAGGCTTTTGATGGCGAAATAGAAGATTGGACCACATACGTGGAAAGAGTAGAGGTTTATTGCACTGCAAATGGAATAACAGATGAAAAAAAAGCTTCAGTACTTCTGAACTTAATGGGCGCGAAGACATACGGGCTGTTACGAAATTTAATCACTCCAGCCAAACCAAAGGACAAGACTTTTAAAGAAATTGTTGATACCCTGCAGGAGCATTTAAACCCAACACCGCTGCTGATAGCGGAACGATTCAAGTTCTTCAAGAGAAATCAACACAAGAATGAAAGTAACGCTGATTACCTAACCGAATTAAGAAAGCTATCAAAGTACTGCCAATTCGGAGCAGGACTATCGGATTATCTTCGAGACAAATTTGTTTGCGGTCTCTTAAGTGAAGGAACACAAAAAAGACTGCTTTCTGAAAAAGATTTAACATTGGACAAAGCTTTCAGTATGGCTGTATCATACGAAGCAGCAGCAAAAGGAGCTGCAGAGATACAACAAGAGACACAGGACTTCGGCACCCATAAAATGACACAGGAGTTCGGAAGATGTTATCGCTGCGGCAGATCCACCCATAACCAGAGGGACTGCTGGTTCAAGGGCAAAGCATGCAGGCAATGTGGTAAGATTGGACACATTGCACGGGTATGCCAATCTGGACAAAATAAATCCACTGACAGAAAACAAAAAATCAATAAAGAAAAGTACAGGAAGGTACAAATGATGACGGACAATAGCTCCGAAGACCAGAATAGCGATAGCGACTCCGGAAACAAGAGACTAAGCTGTCTCAAATTACATAATGTACTTGCCAAAGAGGATTACCAAACCATTTGGGTTACCCTCACAATAGCAGGGTCCCCAGTTAAAATGGAGCTAGATACAGGATCAGCTCTAACTGTAATAAATCGACGAGATTACGAGAGGCTATTTTCGCATATACCTCTAAAAGACACATCCATTATCTTAAAAACATATACGGGGCAGAAAGTCTACCCCAAAGGAAAAATAAGGGTGCCTGTGGTATACAACGGCAAAGAAATACAAAAGTTGTATTTATACATTCTACAAGATGGTGGTCCACCGTTGTTGGGACGTGAATGGATAAGGAAGATACGTTTAGACTGGCACTCCATTCAGGCACTGACGGTGACCAGTAAGGAAAAAAACAATGATGACATCATACCTGAACGATTAAAAGACATCTTGGCCAACGCCAAAGAAGTGTTTCAAGAGAAACTAGGAACCTTGAAAGGCATCACCGCCTCAATAAAAGTGGAAGATACAGCAATTCCAAAATTTTTTAAGGCAAGACCGGTGCCATACGCAATACGTCCAGCAGTCGAGGCAGAGCTGAAGAATTTGGAAAAGGCAGGCGTATTATCCAAAATAGATTGGAGCGAATGGGCAACACCCACCGTTCCAGTCATGAAAAAAACATTGAAAAATAACTCTGAGGAACAGAAAAAAATTCGCATCTGTGGGGACTTTAAGGTGACTGTAAACCCGGTCCTTCACACGGTACAGTATCCTCTTCCGAGGATAGAAGATATTTTCGCCTCACTATCCGGAGGGAAACGTTTCACAAAAATTGACTTGGCACAGGCATATCTACAGATGGAGGTTGAGGAGACCTCTAAAAAGTATCTCACAATAAACACACACAAAGGCCTGTACCAGTACAATCGACTGGTTTTTGGAATAGCATCAGCCCCAGCTATCTGGCAAAGAGCTATGGAGCAAGTCCTGCAAGGGATTCCGGGGACTCAATGCTACCTAGACGACATCCTTATAACAGGAGAAAACGACAACGAGCACCTTGCCAATTTGGAGCAGGTGCTCACTAGGCTGAAAGAACGGGGCCTACGAGCAAATCGCCCCAAGTGCGAATTTTTCCAAAATCAGATATCATATTGTGGCCACATAATTAATAAGGAAGGGTTGCATAAGTCACCTGAAAAAATTGAAGCAGTTATAAAAGCCCCAGCACCTGAAAATGTTTCACAATTAAGGTCATTCCTGGGATTAATAAATTACTATCATAAATTTTTACCGAACTTATCAACTATTCTACACCCTCTTAATGATCTTCTACAGACAGGAGTGATTTGGAAATGGAACGAAGACTGTAAACGTGCCTTCCATAAATGTAAAGACTTAATCACATCCGAGAAAATTTTGGCTCATTACAACCCATCACTACCAATCAGACTGGCGTGCGATGCATCCCCTTACGGCATAGGAGCGGTATTGTCCCATAGATTCCCTGATGGCTCGGAACGGCCGATAGCTTTTGCGTCACGCTCATTGAACTCAGCTGAGCGTAACTATGCCCAGATAGACAGGGAAGCACTCAGCCTGGTATGGGGAGTGAAGAAATTCAACCATTACCTGCACGGACAAAAATTTACCTTGCTGACTGACCATCAACCCCTCATCTCCATATTCAACCCTAAAAAAGGTGTCCCCATTATGACGGCACAAAGACTACAGAGATGGTCCCTTTTTCTAGGGGCACACCAATACAACATTGAATACAAAGGGTCAAAACAGCATGGGAATGCTGACGGTTTATCACGCCTACCGTTGCCAACGATAGAAGAGGCACCTACAGTAGACCCAGTAGAGATATTCCACTCTACCATAGTGGAATGTCTACCGGTGACAAATTCTGCCATTGAAAGGGAGACAAGAAATGACCCTACTCTCTCACGGGTCTACGATTTAACAGTGAAGGGATGGCCAGCACATGGCGAACCACTGTTGCCAGCATTCTCGCAAAGAAGAGAACAGCTGTCAGTGTGCCGAGGAACCTTGATGTGTGGATCCAGAGTGGTGATTCCACCCAAACTCCAGGATAAAGTGCTAAAGGAGCTTCACGAGGGGCATCTGGGTGGAGTGAAAATGAAGAACCTAGCTAGGGCGTTTGTATGGTGGCCAGGTATCGATGGAGACATCGAAGACATGACCAAGAGCTGCCTAGGATGCCAGAAGGTCCAAAATGCTCCGCCACAGGCCCCTCTACATCCATGGGAGTGGCCCTCATCTCCATGGCAACGGGTACACATTGATTTCGCTGGTCCATTTATGGACTCAATGTTTCTAATCGCTGTGGACGCCCATTCGAAATGGCCAGAGGTCATTAAAATGTCCTCCACCACCACGGAGAAAACTATTGCAGTCCTAAGAACCATCTTCGCCAGGAATGGGTTGCCAGAACAGATCTGTTCCGACAATGGCCCACAGTTTGTGTCTGAGGATTTCCGGAGGTTCCTGAAGAATAATGGGGTGAAACATTACACATCTGCCCCATATCATCCAGCCACAAATGGATTGGCTGAGAGGTTTGTTCAGACCTTTAAAAAGGCCATAAAGGCAATGTATAATGACGACATACCACTGCAACACAAGGTGGATAACTCCTGTTTGCTTACCGGAATGCAACACATGCAGTAACCAACCAAACTCCAGCTGTACTGTTTTTTAACCGGAGACTAAGATGTCGCTTGGATTTGCTCAAACCAAACATAAGACGAGATGTTGAGGATAAGCAGTTCCAGCACATAAATGAGAAGCCAACCAGGAGCTTCAAGATAGGGCAACCAGTCTTGGCCCGCGACTACCGAACAGAAAAATGGCAGCCAGGCACGATATGCACACAGCAGGGACCACTAATGTACACAGTGGACGTTGGAGAGAGCATCGTGAGACGCCATGCTGACCAGATTCTAGAGTCACAGGAACAAGCCAAACCTGTACCACAAGCATGTGCACCTGGTAATGAGCCCAAAGTACAGATTGCGTCTACCTCAGAAGCAGGGGTATTGGAAGCTGATGAACCAACCAATGACAATGAGCCAGAATTGACTCCACCACCAGAACAGGATACTCGAGAAAGGCGCTATCCAGTCCGGATCAGGAAGCCTCCTCAAAGACTGAACTTATAAATGACTATTTCAGTTGATGTATATATTACTGAGAAAATTGTAATTGTAATTAGTTATTATTTAGTTGTTAAATGAATGTTATGTACTGTTTATCTAAAAGGGGAGGAATTGTTGTGTATGTACCTTTAAGGGAATAACTGGTCTTAGACTGCAGTACCGGCAGTGACCACCCCTGTATAAAAGGCCCTAGCAGGCCATGATAACAGGGCACTTAGAAAATAATAATAGGATTGGGCAGAGTCAACACGGATTTATGAAAGGGAAATCGTGTTTGATAAATCTGTTAGAGTTTTTTAAGGTTGTAACTAGCATAGTAGATAAGGGGGAACCAGTGGATGTGGTGTATTTGGATTTTCAGAAGGCATTCGATAAGGTGCCACACAAGAGGTTATTAAAGAAAATTAGGGCTCATGGGATTGGGGTATATACTAGCATTGATTGAGGATTGGTTAACGGACAGAAAACAGAGAATAGGAATTGGCTGGCTGTAACTAGTGGGATACCGCAAGGATCAGTGCTTGGGCCTCAGCTATTCACAAGCTACATCAATGATTTGGATGAGGAGACCAAATGTAATATATCCAAGTTTGCTGATGATACAAAGCTGGGTGGGAATGTAAGTTGTGAGGAGGATGCAAAGAGGCTTCAAGGGGATATAGACAGGCTAAGTGAGTGGGCAAGAACATGGCAAATGGAATATAATGTGGAGAAATGTGAAGTTATCCATTTTGGTAGGATAAATAGAAAAGCAGAGTATTTTTTAAATCGTAAGAGATTGGGAAATGTTGGTGTTCAGGGGGACCTGGGTGTCCTTGTACATGAATCACTGAAAGTTAACATGGAGGTCCAGCAAGCAATTAGGAAAGCAAATGGTATGTTGGCCCTTATTACAAGAGGATTTGAGTATAAGAGTAAAGACGTCTTACTGCAATTATATAGGGCCCTGGTGAGACCACACCTGGAGTACTGTGTACAGTTTTAGTCTTCTTACCTAAGGAAGGATACACTTGCCATAGAGGGAGTGCAACGAAGGTTCACCAGACTGGTTCCTGGGATGGGGGGATTGTCCTATGAGGAGAGATTGAGTAGACTAGGCCTATATTCTCTAGATTTTAGAAGAATGAGAGGTGATCTCATTGAAACATATAAAATTCTTACAGGGCTTGACAGGGTAGATGCAGGGAGGATGTTTCCCCTGGCTGGGGAGTCTAGAACCAGGGGTCACAGTCTCAGAATAAGAGGTCGGCCATTTAGGACTGAGATGAGGAGAAATTTCTTCACTCAGAGGGTGGTGAATCTTTGGAATTCTCTACCCCAGAGAGCTGTGGAGGCTCAGTCGTTGAGTATATTCAAGACAAAGATCGATAGATTTTTGAATATTAAGGGAATCAAGGGATATGGGGCTAGTGCAGGAAAGTGGAGTTGAGGTAGAAGATCAGCCATGATCTTACTGAATGGCGGAGCGGGCTCGAAGGGCCAAATGGCCGAATGCTGCTCCTATTTCTTATGTTCTTATGTTCCTATTCTTCGAAATCATGCTATAGGATCTTTTATGTCCACCTGAGAGGGTAGACGTGGGTCTCGGTTTAAGGTCTCATCCGAAAGATGCCCCTTAACTTCAGAACCTATAGCACTTTCAAATCTTTTGTCAAAAAACTCACAAGCTATTTTAAGAAAAATGTCTCCAAAAGTTCTATACAGTTTTACCCAAGAGCACCGGAGGATCCCTTTAAATAGTGTTTCAAATAGCTGCCTCAGGATTTGTACAGCCCATAATTGGTGGGCGGGAGCAGGAAGTGGTGTTTATCCAGCAATAAGGTGTAATGACATCACTTGATCCGGATTTGAATTTATTCATGAGGCTCCCACCTGTTTCAGATGAAAGCTCCGGTTGCCAGGATTAATGTCCCTCCTCCGGTGGGAGGAACAGATGTTTTATCTCCTGCTTGCTACTGCCCTGTCTTTAAGTGCAAAGGGGTGGTAAGGAGATGAAAATCGTCCCCCATCCATGTATCTATTTGACAACTCTAGTAACTCCAGGGTTCCCTGTACCTGTGATTCCTCTCTCCATCTACTGCCCCTGTGTATGGTCACCCACTTCTCTTTTACTACACTATTCCTGTGCCCTGAACTGTCTAGCGCTGCTTCTTTGATCACCACATTCTGGCAAGTTCAATTATTTCAATGGAAATAAAAATGGGGAAAGATGTAAAACGGGCTGCCGATTCGCTGTCACTTGTTTTACATAATTGCACAAAGTCAAAATCTGCTCCATTCAGTGTTGAGGAAATATTCCAGCCTTCACTCCTGTCTTTTTCATTTAATAGTCTGCTGTACCAGCACTAAATGTTCTATTTTTTAGTATCATATTTAATCTAATCTCCTTATTCATCCATGGAACCCCAATTCTTGCAACTGATTTGTGCAGCACCTGAATCCTATTCTTACCTACATTGTTGGTGCTAATATGAAGCACAAGTTCTGGCTGACCCCTCTCCATTTCCAGGGGCTTCTGCCCTGCTTTATTATTTAACTTATCCTGAAACTTGGGAGTGAGCACACCATTCCGAGCTCAAGTTTAGTATTGCAGAGCAAATGTCTACTCCTCTTACTATCGAATCTGCCACGACCGCTATTTTGCTGCACCTAACTCCACCCCCTTTGGCAATCACTTTTCCATGGCTGCTGCCCTTCCCCAAGACATTGCCCATGAAAAAAAGTATTCAGTATTGAAAACGTATTTGCAAAGGCAGTGCCCTCGGGTATCTCTGCACTTCCTTCCTATATCTTTTCCCATCTCAATAGATGGTTATCCACTTCCAATCATCATTCTCTATCTGCTTGTTGGGTAACCACCTCTTGGAGAATGTGTTCCAGAAATTCCTCCATGTGGCAGAGTACTTAAAATTTCAGTGAATGCAGTTGGAGACATTTCCTAAAAGTGTGTTTACTCTGATTGCTCAAACCATCCAGGAGTTCCCGTATGTGAGAGATTTTGTAGAATGGACCTATACTCTCTGGAATTTAGAAGAATGAGAGGTGATCTCATTGAAACATACAAGATTCTGAGGGGGATTGACAGGGTAGATGCTGAGAGGTTGTTTCCCCTGGCTGGAGTGTCTAGAACTAGGAGTCATAGTCTCAGGAATAGGGGTCGGCCATTTAAGACCGAGATGAGGAGGAATTTCTTCACTCAGAGGGTTGTGAATCTTTGGAATTCTCTGCCCCAGAGGGCTGTGAATGCTGAGTCTTTGAGTATATTCAAGGCTGAGATCGATAGATTTTAGGATTCTAGGGGAATCAAGGGATATGGAGATCGGGCGGGAAAGTGGAGTTGATGTCGATGATCAGCCATGATCTTATCGAGGGGCCGTATGGCCGACTGCTTCTTATTTCTTATGCTCTTATGTTCTTATATCTGGCAGGATTCAGGAGCTCCCATATCTGGCAGGATTCACACAACACAGGGTGCCGCTGTTCTGCCATTGTAACCTATTGAAAATGTATTTAACTCATGCTATAAAAAATATAAACATTTAAAATTATAATACAAGATATCAAAGTCAAAAACAATGAGTCTATTTATAATATAATCTTGAGAGCCAATCTTGAGGGAGAAGCTGAACGTTATACAGCAAAATAAATTTGTAAAATCCAGTCTCAGCTCCACCTATATAGATTAGAAACAAAAAACAATTAATGGAGCAATTTTAATCCAATGCTTAATAAGCAAGGGCCCATAGTACAAGTGTCCATAATTTGGCACTGCAAAAACTCACTAAGAGAAGTACAGGATAGCTAAGTTGGGAGTTGGGAGATGGAAATATTATACTGGTGCAGCAGGATGTTCGCTTCTAAGGTTGGGGCACAGGAGAATTGTTGGGGAAGTCTAGGTTTAATTTGTGCTGTATCTGACCTGGGAATGCTAGATGATGACTCTCTGTGCTTGAAATAGAAAGTGCCCCATTCCCGAGCACTGACACCCCTCACCTTGATGATCACCACCAATATTCTTCTACCATAGCCTAGAAACAGAAACCAGTGATGCCCCACATAGTGAGCTCTTAATTCAGCCACAACTTCAAATGGAGAATGTTGATCAGAGGACAAGAAAGGAAACTATCAGGAGAGTTACTAGTAACTTATCTCGAGCTTGTCCCAGCAGTGAGCTCAGATTAGCAACCATGTGGAATGAACAAGTTGCCTGCTCACCTTGTTGGCTTGAGGAACAGAACAGGAAGAACATAAAAGTGGGGGGGGAGGGGGGAAAGAAAGGGATTAAAAATGGGGTAGTAAAGAAAGGTAGAACAAAAGCTGAATTTTCATTGGAAAGTTTTTGTATGAAAATTGTGTCCTGGAAATCATTTAAAAGGAATGTTAATTTTAAAAACTCTGTTAGATACCTAATAACTGGCTGTATTATATGGCTAGTGTGCCACAAATTAAGTGTCCATTTAACTGTATGAAAGTGTAACAAATACTTTGTTCAGTAAATTAAATCTTTGTTTTATAGCTTTTGTACGTGTCGAGGGCTACTCAAGCCTCAAGAAGAAATACTTTATGGCGATGCCCACTATCCATAATCCTAACTCAACCTGTGGCCTACCAAGTGATGATGCCTTTCACATTTTTCAGGATCCTATTAATTCTGACTTTCCTTGGCCAGGTGTAATATTTGGAATAACTGTACTTTCCATTTGGTATTGGTGCACAGACCAGGTAACACATTTACATATACAGAGTAAACAAAGTTCAAATACTGGCAGTATTATTGATTTTTGATCAGCTGGGTGTCTGACACACACAGAAACCCATCACCATAGTTAAGAGACTCCAAACCAAGCTACGAAGAATTTCACACAGGTAGCGATTCTCCTTGTCCGATATGGTGCATACTCTCTTCTTTTCGGGACACACTTTACTTACATAAATTCAGAAAACTTAGGCATAGAACCAAGGCTCCAATTATGCACAGGGATAGTACTGGAGTTTAACAAGCTAAAACCATACAGCTTAACAGCACAGAGCACTGGGAAGTTTTCCACCCTGCCCATGAGTTAAAATGAGATTCCAACCCATTAGGATGTCAGTGCATACAAAGATATAAAGATTATGGGGGAAAAATTCAGTATCGCCCCATTTGGGGCGCGATTATCGGCTGTGCGCAAAGTTTAGCGCCTGGTGCTAATTATCGCCTCCGACTACAAATTTGGCTTTTACCACCCTTGGAGGTGATTGGAGCGCTAAATCAGGCGCTACACACCTGTCTTAAGGCGCAAAGGCCGAGGAGCAAGGCGCTAATTCAGAGCACGGGTGCAGCGCAGGTGCTGTCAGTTAGCGATTGGACACAGACACACTGGCGCCGGCTGTTAAATCCGTGTATCTTGATGTTGTGTGTCCTTCAATACTTAGACAAGAGACTGCAGAGAACAATCAACAGGTGTTTACTGGATGAGGGTTACTCTAAAAACTAACTGTACAGATCCCTACTCGGGGTTATATACAGGTGTGGTCACTGCCGGTACTACAGTATACAGGAGCTGTAAAAAGTAGTTCTCCCCTTAAAGGTACATACACTACACCGGCCAGTTCTTAAAGGGGAGGGTCGATCTTGCTCTCCAGCCACACCCTGCTCATTGGAGCCTTGAATCTCGGCCTGGAGAGACCTGTGGCTAAATCTTGCAGCCAAGGACTATGAAGAAGGCCAGGGAGCGAGCGAGTGGGCCTTGGAGGCTCTGGTTGGCGCGGTGGAGCGCAGAAGATCAATACTGTACCCAGAGAGTGGCAGGAGGCCTTTGCCACGTGAGTACGCAAGAGTGTGGAGGGAGGTGGCTCTGAGAGTCTCCTCCAGGAGCATGGTGCCCAGGGTCCATATACAATGTAGAAAAAAGTTCAACAACCTCGCTCGGGTCGTCAGGGTGAGTGGCTTTTTTTCAATACCTCTCCATCCCTCCATCTCAACCTCACTCTATGGCCAGAGGGTCTTAAAACCCCAATGCCCAACACTCATCCAACACCTATGGCCCTCTCATGAAACACACACGCACATTCCACACTTTGCATACAGTAATGGCTATTCACCTATGGGAGGCACATCAGGCAAGACCATGGCTGTATATTTACTCAGACACCGTCCTTTTTCTTGCAGGCCAAGCTGTCTCATAATAGGAGACAGCAGCAACGGATGGGTGGAAGGCGGCCTCAGCTGCAACCTTCAGCGATCTTGAGGCGCGCGTCCAGAGGATTGTGGCAAGCCGGGTGATCGATCCCGTCGCCACTGGAGACGCCGACCCCGTTCTGGACAGCAATGGTAAGATCATCACCTTTTTGTCCTCTCTCCTTCCACTTGTCCCTCACAACACTAGCCTCTGACACTTTAAATCCAACTTACCAAATCGCTGCACTCATTCCTCCCTTACTACCACCCTGACCTCACGCTAAAGCCACTCTTGTACCTCCCTGCTTTCAGATGGTGATTCACCAGCTGAGGAGACGGGCCCTCAAGCTGCCGGTGGGAGTGAAGCTGCAGGTGAGGAGGAAGATGAAGCCGGAGCATCAGCGCCACCCTCTCCCGAGGAAGCCCATGCCCACACTGAGAACACGCTTTCCCTGGAGGGGAGCAGGGGGGAAGGGTCTGATGAGGGTGAAGCTCCAGGACCCAGCGGGCTGCAGCAATGCCATGGGGGTAGGGAAGCTCGGGGGCCTTCTCCCCGGGGGGAGAGTAGGCCAGCGAGTCCTGCTGCACTGGACGCAGAGGAGGAGCAGTTCATCGCTGAAATGAACACCCAGGCGGTGGACATGCACACTGAGCTCATGGGTGCAGTGGGAAGGGTGCCCGAATGCATTGAATCACTGGCAAGGAGTGTGGAACACTTCGCCGTAGCACAGGCGGATGCCACGCAAATGTTTAGTGCTGCAATTCAGTCACTGGCTGCCATGACCCCATCTCTGACTGCTCTCATGCTCTCATGCTGCCATCCTCGCTGGTTCGGACACATTTCCCCGGGGCTCTCACCACGCCACAGCAGGCCAGCAAACTGTGCTCGAGCAGATTGCTCCAGATGCTGACGTGCTGCCCCGTGGGAGTGCCAGTGTGTCGGTCGAGCAGGGAGTTGCTGTCGTCTCTCAAGATGACAGCATTCCTACTGCCACCACTGTCACTTCTCCACTGCACTTGCCACCACCTGTAGCCCAGACTGCTGCCGCCCATGCAGAGTTGGTGCAGTCTGCAGTCGGGCCCTCCAGGCCCAGAGCTGGTCGAGGCCGTCCTTCAAGGGCATCTGCAGTCTCAGGTTGTGACAATCAGCAGCCTTCCACCAGCCTTGCTGCAGCCACTGGGGTCCCATTATGGAGGAGCAGTAGGGTGGGAAGGGGGGAAGTGTGCAAGGGAAGATCACCCTCGAAGGGCAAAAAGTAGGAGGTGTGACAAAATGTTGCTCATTTTTTTATTAAAGGCCGAGGTTCGTGGTCAAACCTTTGTTCAGTGTTTTGGACATTATCTCCAGGTTGTGAGAACCAGTTATGTTAATGACTTTTTTTGTGTTTCTTTCTATTAGTTTGTCATGAGGAAATGACACACACAGAGTTTGTAAAATAAATAAGTTTTGTATTCAAAATGTACATGCTTGGTCTTTGGAATCATTGCTGCCTTGGCCGGCTTAGGGGTTGCGGGTTGGTTTCATTCATGTTGTTCTCAATGGCAGAAGCCATTTCCTCAGCAGGGGCCTAGAAGCAGCTTGCTATCAGACGTTGATGGCTGGCCCTTCCAGTTTCTACATTGTGGGCCTCCCTCCCGCCTTGGTGCTGCTGATGATCATCCTCCTCCTCTTCCTCCTCCTCCTCCTCCTCTGGTGGTGCTCCAAGGCCTGGTGGCATTGGCTGGGTCCTGAGGATTGCCAGGTTATGCAGCATGCAGCACACAACTATGAAGAGGGAGACTCGCTCAGGCAAGTACTACAGGGCTCCTCCTGAGTGGTCCAGACAGCGGAACCGTTGCTTGAGCATGCCGATTGTGTGCTCAACGATGTTCCTGGTAGCGAGATGGCTCTCGTTGTACTGCAGCTCAGCAGGGGTGTTGGGCGTACGGAGCGGTGTCATCAGCCAGGTGCACAGTGGATATCCCTTGTCCCCGAGAAGCCAACCACCTGGGTGATGCGGTGCCTGGAAAAATTCTGCCACAGTAGTCTGGCACAGGATGAATGCATCGTGGCTGCTGCCAGGATAGTGGGCATTGACAGCGAGTATCAGCTGTCTGTGGTCACAGACCAACTGCACGTTTAAGGAATGGAACCCCTTTCGGTTGCGGAAATCCTCTGCATTCTCATGCGAAGCACGCAAAGCCACATGTGTGCAGTCAATGGCGCCCTGCACCATGGGGAAGCCCGCTACCCTCGCAAAGCCCATTGCGCGTTCATGCTGCTTGGCCGGGGTCATGGGGAAAGAGATGTACTCTCGTCTCCTTTTATAGAGGGCATTTGTAACCTGACGGATGCAGCAATGGACCGCGAACTGGGAGATATTGGTGATGTCCCCAGTAGCTGATTGAAATGAGCCGGTGACATAAAAGCTCAGAGCCACTGTGATCTTCACTGCCACCGACAGAGACGTCCTGGTCCTCAGTTGAGGCTGCAGATCTGGCTGCAGCAGGTGGCAGAGCTCAGTGACCAGCTCTTTGCTGAAGCGCAGCCTTCGCAAACACTCTTCCTCAGACATATTAATGTAGGAGAATTGTTGGTGAAATACCCTGGGAGGGTAAGGTCTCCTGTACAGAGGCCTGTTGGCCCTCCTCCGTCATGATTGCCACTCTCTCTCTGTGGCCTCCGATTCTGCTGGCGCAGGATGACGCCCCCAATCAGTGCAGCCCCCATAGTCTCTTGGAAATCAAAGTTATGAAGGTCAGAAACCAAAGTACCTGCAAAGTTATGCTCAGTAGCCAAAACTACTTCACACAGCGTTGACTCAATGCAGAAGTCTCTCATTCTCTCTCTCAGAATCTCTCTCTCTCTCTCTCAGAACGAGTGTTGCAAAAATATCTACCACAGAAAAAGCCAGGAAGAGGCCCCCTTTAAATAGCGCCCTCCCAGCCCCACAGCGACTAGGGAAGCATTTCAGTCTACCTGTCGTTGGTTACGCCAGGCGGAAAGGATGGGGGCGCCACTCAATTTCTGTTCCAGGGCTCCACAAGGGCGTTGCACGCTCGAATGACGTCAAGATCTGCGTGCGCAGGAGATCGGGGCAGTATTGTTTAGCGCCGCCGCAAAATGTCCGGTCAATTTCGTGAGAGGCGCAGATATCGCCGCGCCCGGGCGTTAGTTGCTTTGCGCCCCATTAGCGCCCTCTTAAGGCGCTAACGGGAGGCACAAACCAACTGAATTTTTTCCCCTATCTACTTTGCAGGATCTTTGCTCTGTGCAAAGAGATATCCTTCTTACATCAGTGGAGTTGAGCTAGGGCTGGATTATGCCCTGGGGAACCTAAGTGAAGAGATCAGACACTTGCATTGGGTGGCACTGATGCTCATGGTGTTCTGCTGTTGTGTGGTATAAGATTGCAGCATCAGCATGCTTTTTATCAGTGTGAAATATATAAAAAGTAAAATATTACTTGTGGGGGAGTCAAAAACTAGGGGTCATAAATATACGATAGCCACTAATAAATCCAATAAGGAATTCAGGAGAAACTTCTCTACTCAGAGAATGCTGAGAATGTGGAACTTGCTACCACATGGAGCAGTAATGGCAAATAGTATAGATGCATTTCAGGGGAAGCTGGATAAGCACATGAGGGAGAAAGGATTCGAAGGATATGTTAACAGGCTGAGATGAAGTAAGGTGGGAGGAGGCTCGTGTGGAGCTTAAACACCAGCGTAGACCAGTTGGGCCGAATAGCCTGTTTCTATGCTGTAAATTCTATGAAAATGATCTTGAATTTGGGGATTTATTGGCATCTAAAGAAGTTATCTACTGCCTTGTATTGATTTCAGGTCATTGTGCAGAGGGCACTTTCTGCCAAGACAATGCTTCATGCCAAAGGTGGAGCCTTATTTGCAGCCTACTTGAAAATCTTGCCTATTTTCATAATGGTGTTTCCAGGCATGATCAGCCGAGTGCTTTTTCCCAGTAAGTAGCCTTTATGTAACAATTAAGTTGTCTGCTGAAGGTTAGGTCCTCATTTCAGTGAGGGCAAGTAACAAGAAGCACTTTCTTTTATCTGTCCCTTCATAAATCTGGGTTGGAAAGTCAGCTTCATTATTTTGATGTTTGCATCAGTATGAGCTTTCTGCACAGATCTTACCAAATGCCTTTGTTAATCCTGGAAATTACATAAACTGTGGTGAGCCTGTCTTCAAATAGCAGTTTACTAAGTGGCTGGTGGATTGTATCTTTCATTAATATCATCTCTTTGGCAGGAATCACTCTAACTCTGTGGAAAGTCATTCCACCCATTCCTTGGCCGAGTCATGGGCAAGCCTGCAGGTGTCCATTGAAAATATCTGCAAAGCTGAAACTTAGAGCAATCTTCCTTCATCAAACATTAGTGCTACACAAAGCCCTGGTTAGACCACATCTGGATACTGTGTACAGTTCTGGGCACCACACCTTAGAAAGGATATATTGGCCTTGGAATGAGTGCAGCGCAGATTTACCAGAATGTTACCAGGGCTCCAAGGGTTAAATTATGGGGAGAGATTACATAAACTAGGCTTGTATTCCCTGAAATATAGAAGGTTAAGGGGCGATTTGATTGAGGTATTTAGGATTCTGAAAGGAATTGAAAGGGTAGATGTAGTGTATGTGCTTTAAGTCAGAACTACTTTTTACAGCTCCTGTATACTGTAGTACCGGCAGTAACCACACCGGTATATTCAATTCAATTTCAATTCAAATGCTTTATTGGCATGAAAGTTTACAGGGAACCATGTTGCCAAAGCTTACATAACAAAAAGTACAGGTTTCCAACATTCTGTAGGTGTCAAACGTTTTTGACCCTCGTTGGGTACAGACAGTATTAATTTAAACAGTCGTTGACCCTCGTTGGGTGCATTCAGTATTAATTTAAAACAGTCGTTGGGTACATTCGGTATTGATTTAAACATTTTTTAGCGTATATATGCTATGGGTGTGCTCGTTAAGCTGTGCGCATGCCTCTGTACTCCAGTCAGAGATGACCCTCCTCCAGTAAAGACCTGTTGTTTGTTTATATACAGCATCCGTGTAATTCTTTATCCACTGAACCAAGGATCTAACAGTGGCGACGAGTGTTAATGCAAATCTACCTGCAACATTAAACAAAAAAAAAAAAAGTCGAGTCCAGGAACACGGGCGTCGATCGCGAGCAACCGCCCAGCAGTCAGGCAGAGATCCAACTTCGCTGGGGAGGCTGTGGAGAGCCGGGCTTGGTTCCCCAGCCACAACGAGCAGTAAGAGACCAACGACAGGTCCAGAGCAGACCCTTCCCGAGCAGCGGCGGCTGGAGCCGACCGATGGCAGAGAGAGAGAGCCGGGCAGCGTCGACGGGGTAAGAAAGAGGGTGAAGAGAGCAGGGCGCAGCCGGGGATTGATCACCGAGTGGCATCGAGGAAAAATACTGCAAACCGGAGAGAGGGCAAGAAACAGCCGGGTTCTAGACTGAGCGGCGTCGACAAATATCAAGAGAAGAACGCGCAGAGCACAGCCAGGGATCACGGGCTGATCAGGGTCCGCGGGGCGAAGCAAAGGGAGACGCCATTGAGCCGCGGAGAAGCAGGGAGAGCGCGGGAGGCGCCATTGAGCCGTGGAGAAGAAGGAAGAGCGCAGGAGATGCCATTTTGCGAAGCCGCAGCGGAGAAGACGGGCGAGCGCGGGAAGGAAGGAAAGCGCGGGAGGCGCCATTTTGTGCCAGCGGAGAAGAAGGGGAAGCGCGGGATGCGCCATTGGGGATAGTTAACGCACAACCAAGGATGCCGAAGAGTGGCAGTATCTCTACGTTCGACAATGAAGTTGAAGATTGGGCGACATATGTGGAACGCATTGAGGTGTACTGCAGGGCGAATGAAGTGCCAGATGCTAATAAAGCACTGGTTCTGTTAAATTCCATGGGTGCAAAAACTTATGGGTTATTGCGAAATCTAATAACCCCAAAGAAGCCGGTAAACAAGGATTTTGGAAGCATAGTAGAAATCCTACAGGACCACTTAAGCCCCACACCGTTGGTGATAGCAGAACGATTTAAGTTCCATAAAAGGAACCAACACAAAGACGAAAGCAACGCTGAGTACCTAACGGAACTGCGCAAGCTATCGAAATACTGCCAGTTTGGAGCGGGACTAGCAGACACGTTAAGGGACAAGTTTGTGTGTGGGCTACAAAGTGAAGGAACCCAGAAACGGCTTCTATCAGAAAAGGACCTTACGCTGGACAAAGCTTTCAATATGGCAGTATCACACGAAGCAGCCGCAAGGGGCGCTGCAGAGATACAACGGAGACCGCAAGAATACGGCACCAACGAAATGACCTATGGAACAGGGAAGTGCTATCGCTGCGGCAGAACAACACATGACCAGAAAGATTGTTGGTTCAAGGACCAAGTGTGCAGACAGTGTGGGAAAGCAGGACACATAGCAAGAGTCTGCAGGTCTGGGAAGAAAACCAACAGTAAGAAGTCTCCACAGGAGAAGTACAAAAAGGTACACCAGGTGATGGACAGTGGTTCAGACGAACAGAAAAGTGACACAGACTCCGGAAGCTGGGTTGTCTGAAACTACATAATGTAACCGAAATAGAGGATCACCAGACTATCTGGGTTACACACAAGATAGACGGAGTCCAAGTGGAAATGGAATTGGACACAGGGTCAGCTCTAACAGTCATAAATCAAAGAGACTACAAGCGGCTATTTTCACACATACCCTTGAAAGCTACAGAGATTGTCTTGAAGACGTATACGGGGCAAAAAGTCTACCCCAAAGGAAAAATAAGGGTGAAAGTGACATATAAAGGTCAGGAAATACCTAAAATGGATATATATGTATTGCCAAATGGAGGACCACCACTGCTAGGACGTGAGTGGATCCGGAAGATACATTTAGATTGGCATTCCATACAGGCACTGAAGGTGGAGGCCAAAAAGGATGACGACGTCACACCTGGACGACTGTCAAAAATGCTAACTGACGCAAAAGAAGTGTTCCAGGAGGGACTAGGAACACTAAAAGGAATAACAGCAACAATTAAAATAGAGGATAATGCAAGCCCAAAGTTTCTGAAGGCCAGACCAGTGTCTTATGCGATCAGACCAGCGGTTGAAGCAGAGCTGGAAGGGTTGGAACGTTCAGGAATACTGTCCAAAGTGGACTGGAGCGAGTGGGCTACACCCATCGTCCCTGTAATGAAGAGGTCGTTGAGTAATACACCTGGGGAACCAAAGAAGGTCCGCATCTGTGGGGATTTTAAGGTGACAGTGAACCCAGTCCTTCACACGATGCAATATCCGCTTCCACGAATTGAGGATATTTTCACCTCGCTATCTGGTGGTAAATGCTTCACCAAAATTGATCTAGCCCAGGCGTACTTGCAAATGGAGGTAGAAGAAGCTTCGAAACATTACCTTACGATCAACACCCATAAAGGTCTCTATTAATACAACCGGCTGGTGTTTGGAGTAGCCTCGGCTCTGGCTATCTGGCAAAGGGCGATGGATCAGGTCCTGCAAGGGATTCCAGGGACCCAGTGTTATTTGGACGACATCTTGGTCACGGGCGAAAATGACGGTGATCACCTCGCTAACTTGGAGAAGGTGCTCGCCAGATTAAAGGAATATGGGCTACGAGCTAATCGCCACAAGTGCGAGTTTTTCCAGAAACAGATCTCGTATTGCGGCCACGTCATCGATGAAGAGGGGTTGCATAAGTCCCCTGACAAGATTGAGGCAGTAGTCAAGGCGCCAGCACCGGAAAATGTGTCACAACTGAGGTCGTTCCTCGGGCTGGTAAACTATTACCACAAGTTCTTACCAAATTTGTCTACGGTACTACACCCGCTGAACACCCTACTGCAAACAGGGGTACCATGGGAGTGGGATGACGAACGTAGACGAGCTTTCCAGAAGTGTAAAGAATTGATCACATCAAAAGAGGTGTTGGCCCATTTCAACCCAGCACTACCAATTCGGTTGGCATGTGATGCATCACCCTACGGCATTGGAGCGGTGCTGTCGCACAAATTCCCAGATGGGTTGGAGAGGCCAGTGGCCTTTGCGTCTCGGTCACTAACCTCAGCCGAGCGCAACTACGCCCAGATTGACAGGGAGGCCCTCAGCCTAGTATGGGGAGTAAAAAAATTCAACCATTATCTGCATGGGCAGAAGTTCACCTTGCTGACTGACCACCAACCACTTGTCTCCATCTTTAATCCTAAGGGCGTGCCAGTAATGACTGCACAGCGGTTACAAAGATGGTCCCTGTTTCTAGGGGCGAATCAATATGAAATAGAATATAAAGGCACGAAACTGCATGGGAACGCTGATGGGCTATCGCGCCTGCCACTGGCTACGGTGGAGGAAGCACCAGCAGTGGACCCTATCGAGATATTTTATTCGTCGATAATTGAACGATTGCCAGTAACAAACGCGGATATAGAGAAGGAGACCCGCAATGATCCGACGCTGTCACGGGTATATGAATTGACGGTGAGGGGATGGCCAACACATGGCGACTCACTGTTGCCAGCATTCTCATCCAGAAGAGAACAGCTGTCAGTATGCCAGGGGCCAGTGATGTGTGGATCCAGAGTGGTGATTCCACCCAAGTTAAGGGAGAGCGTGCTAAAGGAGCTACATGAAGGTCATCTGGGGGGAGTGAAAATGAAAAGCCTTGCTAGGGCTTATGTGTGGTGGCCAGGAATCGATCAACAAATCGAAGACCTAACTAAGAGCTGCTTAGGATGCCAGAAGGTCCAAAATGCACCACCACATGCCCCTCTACACCCATGGGAGTGGCCCTCCTCTCCATGGCAACGGGTGCACATTGATTTCGCTGGTCCATTCATGGACTCAATGTTCTTAATAGCAGTGGATGCTCATTCAAAGTGGCCTGAGGTGATAAAGATGTCTTCAACCACTACAGAGAAAACGATTGCAGTCCTACGGACCATATTTGCCAGAAACGGTTTGCCAGAGCAGATCTGCTCTGATAATGGACCACAGTTTGTGTCCGACGAGTTCCAAAAATTCATGAAAAGGAATGGGGTAAGGCATTACACATCCGCCCTGTATCATCCAGCCACCAATGGATTGGCTGAGAGGTTTGTACAAACCTTTAAGAAGGCGATAAAGGCCATGTGCGATGAGGAAATTCCACTACAGCATAAGATGGACAATTTCTTATTAGCCTACCGAAACGCGACACATGCAGTTACCAACCAGACCCCGGCCATGATGTTCTTTAACCGAAGGTTGAGATCTCATCTGGACTTGCTCAGACCAAATGTGCGAAGAAATGTTGAGGACAAACAATTCCAGCACATCAACGAGAAGCCGACAAGGAGCTTCAATGTAGGGCAACCAGTCTTGGCCCGTGACTATCGAACAGAGAAGTGGCAACCCGGAACGATGTGTACAAGGCAGGGGCCATTAATGTACACAGTGGATGTCGGGGAGAACATTGTGAGACGCCACGTCGATCAGATCTTAGCGTCACAGGAAGGCGTCAACCCCATGTCTCGAGTACCTGGGGATGAACCCGACATACCGGTAGCATCTACTTCAGACCCAGTAGCAGTGGAACCCGATGAACTACCCGATGAAAAGGGGTCAGGATCGCCTCTGCACCAAGAACAAGAACCTCCGGAAAGGCGCTATCCCGAAAGGGTCAGGAAGCCGCCCCAAAGACTGAATCTATAAATGGACTTTTTGTTATTGAATGTACATGTAAAAATGTAATTGTTATTTGAATATTAAGGGGGTATTATTAATCTAAAAAGGGAGGAATTGTACTGTATGTGCTTTAAGTCAGAACTACTTTTTACACCTCCTGTATACTGTAGTACCGGCAGTAACCACACCGGTATATAAGCTGTGCGCATGCCTCTGTACTCCAGTCTAGAGATGACCCTCCTCCAGTAAAGACGTGTTGTTTGTTTATATACAGCATCCGTGTAATTCTTTATCCACTGAACCACGGATCTAACAGTAGAGAGAGAGAGAGGGGGAGTCTAGGACAAGGGGACAGAACCTTAAAATCAGAGCCAGTCCTTTCAGGAGAGAAGTTAGGAAACACTTCTTCACACAAAGGGTAGTAGAAGTGTGGAACTCTCTCCCACAATAAGCAGTAGATGCTAGCTCAATTAATCATTTTAAATCTGAGATCTATAGATTTTTGTTAGACAAGGGTATAAGAGGATATGGAGCCAAAGCAAGTGGATGGAGTTAAGATACAGATCAGACATGATCTCTTTTAATGGTGGAACAGGCTTGGTGGGCTGAATGACCTCCTCCTGTTCCTATGTTTGGACTTGCCAGCCATGATTATTCCTAATTTGGCAGGTCCATTGTAGCAACTAGGGCCTCTGCCTCCTAAAATGGCTTTACTTTTCCTCGTCCAACTTGAACAATATCCAGTGAAGTGTGAAGGATGCCACATGTAAAAGGAGGATTACCGATCTTGTAGGGTTTACTTCATTTTTCTACAAACCATGCTCCAACCCTGTGAGTCCTTCAGGCTTTCAGCTAGTGTACATGATACTACATTTTTAGTTCTGCTTTAGAGGTAGCATCTGTAGAAAATAACTCATATCCCTGCATAGCCCTTACTGTGTCGAAGTGGAGTAATCATATGGGACATTGAAAACATCTTTGAGTAATGTTGTATGGGCTGGTGTCCAAGCCAGGAATTCAATCTTCTGAACCTCACAAAACTTATTATTCTTGTTTTAGATCTCGTGGCTTGTGCAGATGCTGATACCTGTCGTAGAGTTTGTGGCAATCCAGTTGGTTGCACAGATATCGCCTACCCGCTGCTAGTAATGGAATTGCTGCCTGGAGGTACATTTTCAAATTAAAGTGGGAAAATAGTAAAAGTAGTTGGGTAAAATTTCTATCAATGCCAGATTGATGCTGGAAGTGGGTTGGGCTGAGACCGCTATCCGCTGCTTCAACCCTGCCATTGCCCTGTTCTAACTTCCCGGGCTAATTCGGTATTCAGGGCCGGCTCCCAGTGCTACAGCAATTCTTCCTTGGGAGCCCATTGCTGTGGGGGAAGGAAGTTGGGTGATAATGCAGCTGTCACCTGCTGCAGCAGCTTAAATGGGCAGGGCAAAATTTAAAGGTTGCAGCTGCTTTCTTATTTTAACAATGAAAAAGATTATAAATACCTCTGAATGAGCCGAGCTCAACATCAATTGGTAGTTAGAGAAGTGGGAAGCAGGAATGCAAAGAATGATGTAAGCACTCCTAATGGCTTTCCTTCGACCAACCTCTGCCTTCCTCCCACTGCAACAGACATTCAACGTCTCTTCCATCCAGAATTTCTTTCTGAATGGCAAACTAGAGGCGGAAATGAAGGGAAAACTCATAGATCTAAGTCCCCCATTTGGGAGGAGCAGAGGAAAATCAATGTGGCCATTTTATGGCACAGGAATTTGGCAAGAGGCCTCAAAACCCAGCTTCATGTCTTGTCCACCTTGGAACCACTAAAACACAGATGGTAAACTTGAGGAAAAGCACAGCTGTGAGCTCCACAAATTATTTAATGTCAATAAGGCTGTTAATGTTGATCCAGGGATCCCCTTGTTTTGTGTTTTTCCCATTAGACCATGCAAAGATATCTGGAATTTATTAAATCTGCTGGCTCCCAACAAGCCCTTCAGCCAAAATCAGAATCAGAATAAACAGTACCAGTAAAATTCACAAGCTAAATGGATGTTGAAATGTTAAAATGGAAAAAGTAAATATTATTTCTTCAGCATCTTCCACACACCTGCAATGCATCACATTCTGGGTAACCATGTAAAGGGACAACCACCCTTTAAGATGTTGGGTGATACTTTTCAGCTTCTTTCCTTTTGGTTTTCCACCCCTGCATTATAGAAAAGCCCTGCATATTTACTTGTTTCTTCTCCAGCCCAAAATAGATTTCAGACACTCAATCACACGCATAGAAGATTAATAGTAGGTTAATTCTGCGATACTGTCCGGGACACTTCCACCACGCTGTAATAAAGTTTTCTTCTGTTTTGAGCTTCAGTATTTGTTTGTTTCTTGAATTTCTTTGCATTTTTGAATGATACCTTTCATCAATAAATGTCCTATTGATCAATACCAGACCGTCACATTATCTAGTACCTGTTGTGTATGTACCTTTAAGAGAATAACTGGTCTCAGACTGCAGTACCGGCAGTGACCACCCCTGTATAAAAGGCGCTAGAGAGCCTCTGTTGTTTCGATTCATTGATGCCTTCCACCAGTAAAGATAGTTTTGTTTTCTCTCCTGCTAGTCCGTGTCTCAATCATTCACGGACTTAACACTGGCGACGAGGTAGAAAGAACTTACCTGCAACTCAGCAGCAGCTCCGACGACGTTGAAGGTCGGAAGAAAAAAAAAAGAGTCCATTGAAACTCGAGGAACGGGCGTCGACCGTCAATCATCGGGTTCAAGGCTTTGCAGGAGCGACTTTCCAGAGCCAGGCTGGGTTCCTCGGTCCGTGGTTTCCCAGCTAATCGGGCTGGTGGCAGGTAGTGCTCTGATCCTTCCTGGGCTGCAACGGGGCCGGGCAGCGAGTCGGGAAGCAAGGAGAGAGGGGTGGAGCATACAGGGCGCGGCCGGTGTTTCGAAGCTGGGCAGCGTTCGGACCTCAGAAGAGGGAGGGAAATGTCCCAGAGGGTCCGCTCCATGACGGGAAAATAATAAAAGAAAAAGAATACGCGCAAGAAACCGTGGAAAGCAGCGCTAACAACAGCGGGGAAGAAGGAAAAGCGCGGGAGGCGCCATTTTGTTAAATCGGAGAAGAAGGCAAAGCACGGGAGGCGCCATTTTAGATTTGCAAGATGCCGAAGACTGGCTGTATCACTGCTTTTGATAATACATTAGAGGACTGGACCACGTATGTGGAAAGAGTCGAGGTATATTTCGAGGCAAACGATATAGCGGAGGGGAAAAAGGCATCGATATTGTTAAACTTAATGGGCGCTAGAATGTACGGCCTATTGCGGGACCTGATTACTCCAGCCAAACCGAAGGTGAAGAGTTTTAACGAAATTGTTGCTGTTCTACAGGAGCACTTAAACCCTGCACCACTGTTGATAGCAGAAAGATTTAAATTCCACAGGAGAACTCAGCACAAAGATGATAGCAATGCTGAGTATCTTACGGAACTACGCAAGCTATCAAAGCACTGCCAGTTCGGAGCAGGACTGGCAGATACCCTACGGGACAAATTTGTCTGTGGACTCCTGAGTGAAGGAACACAGAAGAAGTTACTCGCAGAAAAAGAGCTGACGCTAGATAAGGCTTTCAGCGTGGCAGTATCGTATGAAGCAGCAGCCAGGGGAGCTGCAGAAATTCAACAAAAACCACAGGAATACGGCACCCACGAAATGACACGGGGATTTGCAAAATGTTATCGCTGCGGCAGAATTAACCATGACCAGAAGGACTGCTGGTCCAAAGACAAAATATGCAGACAATGCGGGAAGATTGGACACATTGCACGAGTTTGTAGGTCTGGGAAGAAGACCAGCGACAACAAAAAGGCTACTAAGGAACCGTACAAGAAAGTACAAAAGATGACGGACAGTAGTTCCAAAGACCAGATGAGCGATAGTGAATCCGGAAACAGAAGACTAAGCTGTCTCAAACTTCACAATGTAATCGCAAAAGAGGATCACCGAACCATTTGGGTCACTCTCACGATAGCAGGTCCCAAGTTAAAATGGAATTGGATACAGGATCAGCGCTAACCGTCATGAATCGACGAGACTACGAGCGGCTATTTTCACACATACCCTTGAGAGAGACATCCATCGTCTTGACGACGTATACGGGGCAAAAAGTATACCCCAGAGGAAAAATAAGGGTGCCTGTCGAATACAATGGCAAGAAAATACGGAAATTGTATCTCTACATACTGCCAAATGGTGGACCACCGTTATTGGGACGGGAATGGATCAGGAAGATAAACTTAGATTGGCATTCCATTCATGCAATGACGGTGGACGGTAAAAAAGATGAAAACGTCACTCCTGGACAATTGTCAACAATCTTAGCTAACGCCAAAGAGGTATTTCAACAAGAACTGGGCACGCTTAAAGGCGTAACCGCCTCGATGAAAATAGAAGAGAATGCAGTTCCCAAGTTTTTCAAAGCGAGACCGGTACCATATGCAATTCGCCCAGCTGTCGAGGCAGAGCTGGAGAATCTGGAGAAGGCGGGCGTGTTGTCTAAGGTCGACTGGAGCGAGTGGGCGACACCCATCGTTCCTGTCATGAAGAAAACGTTAACCAATAAGTCCGGAGAGCCAAGGAAGATTCGCATCTGTGGGGATTTCAAGGTGACGGTGAACCCTGTCCTTCGCACAGTACAATATCCTCTTCCAAGGATAGAAGACATCTTCGCCTCGCTGTCTGGAGGGAAGCGTTTTACAAAAATTGACCTAGCACAAGCATATTTGCAGATGGAGGTTGAAGAGTCCTCTAGGAAGTATCTCACGATAAACACTCACAAAGGTCTTTACCAGTATCATCGATTGGTATTCGGAGTAGCATCGGCTCCGGCGATATGGCAAAGAGCGATGGAACAAGTCCTGCAAGGGATTCCGGGGACTCAGTGTTACTTGGACGACATCCTTGTAACAGGTGAAGATGACAGTGAACACCTTAACAACCTAGAACAGGTGCTCACTAGACTACGGGAACATGGGCTGCGAGCCAACCGCCCCAAGTGCGAATTTTTTAAGAAACAGATATCGTATTGTGGCCACGTGATTTATGAAGAGGGGTTACATAAGTCCCCTGACAAAATTGAAGCGGTTGTTAAGGCCCCAGCGCCTGAAAATGTGTCGCAGCTGAGGTCATTCCTCGGGTTGGTGAATTACTATCATAAGTTTTTGCCGAATTTGTCGACAATTCTGCACCCACTGAACGCCCTGCTACGAACGGGGGTAGCATGGAAATGGAGCGATGATTGTAAGCGTGCTTTTCAGAAGAGTAAGGACTTAATCATTTCAAAGGAAGTATTGGCTCACTACAACCCAGCACTGCCAATCAGGCTGGCGTGTGATGCGTCTCCCTACGGCATTGGGGCGGTACTGTCACATAAATTCCTTGATGGTTCGGAGCGGCCGATAGCTTTTGCGTCACGCTCGTTAACTTCTGCCGAGCGTAACTACGCCCAGATTGACAGAGAGGCCCTCAGCCTAGTGTGGGGGGTGAAGAAGTTCAATCACTATCTGCACGGTCAAAAATTTACTCTACTAACCGATCATCAACCTCTTGTCTCCATTTTCAACCCTCAGAAGGGCGTACCGATAATGACAGCACAACGGCTGCAGAGATGGTCCCTTTTTCTAGGGGCACACCAATATGACATCGAGTACAAAGGAACTAAACAGCGTGGAAATGCTGATGGATTGTCACGTCTACCGTTGCCGTCGGTGGAAGAAGACGACCTTGCAGTGGATCCAATGGAGTTATTCCACTCGACCATAGTCGAATGTCTCCCTGTGACGAATGCAAACATAGAAAAGGAAACACGGAATAACCCGACACTATCACGGGTCTATGATTTAACGGTGAAGGGATGGCCAGCACATGGCGAACCACTGCTGCCAGCATTCTCGCCGAGAAGAGAACAGCTGTCAGTGTGCAGAGGAACCTTGATGTGTGGATCCAGAGTAGTAATTCCACCTAAGTTGACGGATAGAGTGCTCAATGAGCTTCATGAGGGTCATCTGGGTGGGGTAAAAATGAAGAGCTTAGCCAGAGCATTTGTGTGGTGGCCGGGAATCGATAGAGAAATCGAAGAGATGACCAAGAGCTGTGCAGGATGCCAGAAGGTCCAAAACGCCCCACACAAGCTCTTCTGCATCCATGGGAGTGGCCCTCATCTCCATGGCAAAGGGTGCACATTGATTTTGCTGGTCCCTTCATGGACTCGATGTTTTTAATTGCGGTGGATGCACATTCAAAGTGGCCAGAGGTAATAAAAATTTCCTCAACCACCACGGAAAAAACTATCACAGTTTTACGAACCATATTCGCCAGGAATGGGCTGCCTGAACAGATTTGCTCTGACAATGGACCACAGTTTGTGTCTGAAGAGTTCCGGAGGTTCTTAAAGAACAATGGTGTTAAACATTACACATCTGCCCCATATCATCCAGCCACTAATGGATTGGCCGAGAGGTTTGTCCAAACATTCAAGAAGGCTATCAAGGCAATGTGTAATGAAGATATACCCCTACAACACAAGGTGGACAACTTCTTGTTTGCCTACCGGAATGCGACACATGCGGTTACCAACCAAACTCCAGCCATGATGTTCTTCAATCGAAGACTACGGTGCCGCTTGGATTTGGTTAAGCCAAACGTCCGAAGAGATGTGGAGAACAGGCAGTTTCAGAATATGAATGAAAGGCCGACCAGGAGTTTTAAGATAGGTCAACCAGTTTTGGCCCGGGACTACCGCACTGAGAAATGGCAGCCAGGAACGATTTGTACACGACAAGGACCTCTCATGTATACCATGGACGTTGGGGAGAGCATTGTAAGACGACATGCTGACCAGATTCTAGAGTCACTGGAAAACGGCAACTCCACACCACGATCTGATACACCTGGTAATGAAATTGACGTTCCAATTGCAGCTACCGCAGACCTGGTAATATTGGAAGATGAACCAAACAACGACATTGATTCTGACTCAACATTGCCAGAAGAACCTGATACCCCAAAGAGGCGTTATCCAGACAGAATCAGGAAGCCTCCTCAAAGACTGAACTTATAATTGCTTAAACTTAACCAATGTATCTAGCAACAGTAATTGTGATTGTAATTCGTTATCATTAGTTGTTAAATGAATGTTATGTACTGTTTATCTAAAAGGGGAGGAATTGTTGTGTATGTACCTTTAAGAGAATAACTGGTCTCAGACTGCAGTACTGGCAGTGACCACCCCTGTATAAAAGGCGCTAGAGAGCCTCTGTTGTTTAGATTCGTTGATGCCTTCCACCAGTAAAGATAGTTTTGTTTTCTCTCCTGCTAGTCCGTGTCTCAATCATTCACGGACTTAACAGTACCCATCCTCGTGGCCTCTCTGATTATATCTGCCAGTTAATGCCCAATTATAGGAATTTTATTTATGCTGTGGGCTGGTATCTACTAGAACTGGAGTGTGACTGCCCAAATTCATTTTGTGTAGAAACAGAAAATTCTAGAAATATACACATCAGTAAAGAGAAAAGACTGGTTTTGACATTTTCAGTATGTTTCCTTCATCATAGCTATAGGATGTTTACAGCTAGCAGGGAGAGGAGATTTTAGTCCTATCAATCGGGACTGGATTGAAGGCCAGAGTAGTGTGCTAAACCCACTGTATCTTCCAGCTTAGCTTCAGACATGGCGATATCTGATTATCTCATTTTCAGGAATCATCAGGGAATTGGCAGAGACCTTTCATTTTTATTTGTTCTGCCAGCAGCAGACCTTTGATGTGAGAGGCTGGTATTGATACGGGGAGAGGGCAACAACCCTTTGCTCCTGGGTCACTCATTTTAGAGGATTTATAACTATCCAATAAATCATCCCCTGAAACCCACTCACTGCTATGATGCAATTTTTAGCAGAAAGCGCAGTTTGACCCCATTCTTGTTCTCACTGTTCCACTGCAGGACTGCGAGGCCTGATGATGTCAGTAATGATCGCTGCCCTCATGTCCTCCCTCACTTCAATTTTCAACAGTGCGAGTACGATATTTACAATGGACGTCTGGCACCACATCCGACCTCACTGCTCCGAGTGGGAGCTCATGATTGTCGGCAGGTAAGAAAATACTGAGCTGGTTATTTTGGGTCAGTTCAAAATAAGAGGAAATACAACTGCCGCCTTTCTGGTGAAAAGTGTTACTATGGGAAAGGTACATTTGTTGTATTGTGTCTCTGGCCTGAAGTTTAAATGAGATTCCGACCCATTAGGATGTCAGTGCATACAAAGATATAAAGATTATCTACTTTGCAGGATCTTTGCTGTTTGCAAAAGGACATCCTTCATACATCAGCGGAGTTGAGCTGGATTATGCTCTGGGGAACCCAAGTGAAGAGATCACTTAACTGTAAAACACTTGCATTGGGTGGCATTGATCCACATGGTTTTCTGCTGTTGTGTGTTATAAGATTGCTGTACATTGCAGCATCAGCTTGTTTTTCATCAGTGTGAAATATATGAAAAGTGAAACTCTATCTTAAACACTCCCTGCAAGGGGACGGTTGGGTTGGATTATGATGCATGGATAAAGTTCTCTTTTGAAGAATCAAAAAACAGACATTTCTTCTTCATTAAGCATCTTCCACAGACCTCTGGAAAATGATCCGGTAGTACTCAGGACAAGAGGAGGGAAGTCCAAGTGGGCCACCAGTACAGATCAGCCACAGGTGCTATGTCGAAACAAGCGACACACTGATTTCAGCTACATTACTGTAGGAAGATGTCAGGTAGAGATCAGGCACTGCTGGCAGTGAGGAAGACAAAGCAAAGTTTTCACCACCCTGCTCCCGGGAATTACTGCGTGGCTGATCAGAATGGCATTGGAATCGCATTGAGTTTAAGCAGACTTTGCTAAGTGGCAGGAAAAGTCTTTTAAGTGCATTTACTGAATTTTAGTGAGTAAATAAGTGAATTATTTGAAGTAAGTTTTAATTTTTTTTTTTTTTTTTTTTTTTAGAGTAAATTAAGCTGTTGGAGAGTTGAAACCGGAAGTAGAATCCGGGTATAAAAAGGGGCGGGCTTAGAGCTGCAGGCTGAGTGCAATTGCATTGAGTTTAAGCAGACTTTGCTAAGTGGCAGAAAAAGTATTTTAAGTGCATTTACTGAATTTTATTGAGTAAATAAGTGAATTATTTCAAGTAAGTTTAATTTTTTTTTTTTTTTTTTTGAGTAAATTAAGCTGTTGGGGAGTTGAAACCAGAAGTAGAATCCGGGTATAAAAAGGGGCGGGCTTAGTGCGGTAGCGCTGAGTGCGGTCACATTGAGTGTAAGTAGAGTTTGGTAAGTGGCAGAGTTCAGGCAAGTGGGAGGTGAGGGGGTGCTTGTTGCTCTGTTTTGCTTCCCTCTCTCAGGCTAATCCAACACTGCGGACGTGGAGCAGTGAGACAATTCAACCGGATAGGTCCCCCAGACAGCTTCCACAAGGGAGGTTGGTGATCAACTGGTTGGTAGGTTCTCTTCTATACCTTTAAGCTGGTAAGTCCTATTAAATAGTGGTTTAATATTATCATCAATATCGGGGCAGAGGGTCGTCATAATTAATAATAAGAAATTTAGTTAATTACACAGATATGGGTGAACAGGTGATGTGTCACTGTTGTGAAATGTGGGAGCTGGTGGACCCCATTGAGGCTCACGGTGATTACATTTGCGATAAGTGTTTGCTGCTAGAGGAACTCAAGCTCCATGTTAAAGAGCTTGAGACCGAGCTTCAGACACTGCGACACATCAGGGAGGGGGAGAAGTTCCTGCACTCTATGTTTCAGGAGGTGGTCACACCTATGAAATTAATTACTGCAGATGTAGTCCGTGGTCAGGGACAGGACGGTGTGACTACGAGTGAGGAAGGTACAGGGATCCAGGATGTAGTGTTGAAGGAGCCGCAGCCCTTGCTCTTGTCAAGCAGGATTGAGGTTCTTACTCCCTGTGAGGGCAGGAGCGGGGACTGCAGGGAGGATAAGCAACCTGGCCACAGCACCGTGGTGCAGGGGGCCATTCAAGTGGAGGGAGTAAAAAGAAATGTTGTCGTGGTAGGGGATAGTATCATTAGGGGGATAGATAGGGTTCTCTGCAGTCAAGAGCGGGAGTCCCGAAGGCTGTGTTGCCTGCCCGGTGCCAGGGTTAAGGACATCTCTTCTGGGCTGCAAAGAAACTTGGAGTGGGAGGGGGAGGATCCAGTTGTCGTGGTCCATGTTGGTACAAACGACGTAGATAGGACAAAGAAGAAGGTTCTGTTAAAGGAGTATGAGCAGCTAGGGGTCAAATTAAAAAACAGAACCTCAAGGGTAATAATCTCTGGGTTATTACCTGCGCTACGAGCGAATTTGGCTAGGATAAATAAAATTAAAGAGTTAAATGCGTGGCTCAAAGACTGGTGTGGGAGAAATGGGTTTTGCTTCTTGGGACACTGGCACCAGTACTGGGACAGGAGGGAGCTGTTCCGTTGGGACGGACTCCACTTGGCCAGTGCTGGGACTAGAGTCCTGGCGAATCATATAACTAGGGCTGTAGAGAGGGCTTTAAACTAATTAGTGGGGGGGAGGTTTCTAGAGAGCAAATAACAGAAATGACAACGGAGAAGGTCATAGACTTAGGTAGCAGTGGGGAAATTAAAAAACAGAACGTGTCAGGAAGGGACAGAAGGTATGGAGTAAAAGGTAAAGTAGTAAAAGGGGAAAAAACAGAAACTAAGTGTCACAAAACATATTTGAAAGTTCTTTATCTGAATGCACGTAGCATTCGTAACAAAATGAATGAGTTAACGGCACAAATAACTACATATGGGTATGATCTTGTGGCCATTACAGAAACATGGCTGTAGGGTGACCATGACTGGGAATTAAACATACCAGGTTATTTAACAATCAGGAAGGACAGGCAGGAAGGGAGGGGAGGTGGGGTGGCTATGTTAATAAAGGAAGGAATCACTATAATACAGAGAAATGATATTGGGTCAAAGGAGCAGGATAGTGAAACAGTTTGGGTAGAGATAAGGAATAATAAGGGGAAAAAAACACTAGTGGGCATAGTCTATAGGCCTCCGAACAGTTGCAACTCTGTTGGACGGAGTATTAATCAGGAAATAGTTGAGGCTTGTAATAAGGGAACAGCTATAATTATGGGGGATTTTAACTATCATATTAACTGGACAAATCAAACTGGGCAGAGCAGCCTTGAGGATGAGTTCATTGAGTGTATTAGGGATGGGTTTCTTGAGCAGTATGTAACTGAACCGACCAGGGGGCAAGCAACCTTAGATTTGGTCCTGTGTAATGAGACAGGATTAATTAAAAATGTCCTGGTAAAGGATCCCCTTGGAATGAGTGACCATAACATGGTTGAATTCCATATTCAAGTAGAGGGTGAGAAGGTTGGATCTCAAACAAGCGTGCTGAGCTTGAATAAAGGAGACTATGAAGGTATGAGAGCGGAATTGATTAGAGTGGACTGGGAAAATAGATTAAAGGGTAAGACGGTACATGATCAGTGGTGTACATTTAAGGAGTTATTTTACAACTTCCAAAAAAAATATATTCCACTGAGGAAAAAAGGGTGTAAAAGAAAAGATAGCCATCCGTGGCTAAGTAAAGTAATTAAGGATAGTATCCGACTAAAAACAAGGGCATATAAGGTAGCCAAATCTAGTGGGAAGATAGAAGATTGGGAAGTCTTTAAAAGACAGCAAAAAATAACTAAAAGATTGATTAAGAAAGGGAAGATAGATTATGAAAGTAAATTAGCAAAAAATATAAAAACGGATAGCAAAAGTTTCTATAGTTATATAAAAAGAAAAAGGGTGGCTAAAGTAAATGTTGGTCCCTTAGAGGATGAGACTGGGAAATTAATGGTGGGAAACATGGAGATGGCAATAAAGCTGAACAAATATTTTGTATCAGTCTTTACGGTAGAGGACACTAAGAATATCCCAACACTGGACAAACAGGGGGCTCTAGGGGGAGAGGAGCTAAATACGATTAAAATCACTAAGGAAGTGGTACTTGGTAAAATAATGGGACTTAAGTCGGATAAATCCCCTGGACCTGATGGCTTACATCCTAGGGTCTTGAGGGAAGTGGCGGTAGGGATTGTGGATGCATTGGTAATAATTTTCCAAAACTCCCTGGACTCAGCAAAGGTCCCGGCAGATTGGAAAACTGCTAATGTAACACCCTTATTTAAAAAGGGTAGTAGGCAGAAGGCTGGAAACTATAGACCTGTTAGCCTAACATCTGTGGTTGGTAAAATGTTAGAGTCCATTATTAAGGAGACAGTAACGGGACATTTGGATAAACATAATTTAATAGGACAAACTCAGCATGGTTTCATGAAGGGGAAGTCATGTTTGACAAATTTGCTTGAGTTCTTTGAGGAAGTAACATACAGGGTGGATAAAGGAGAACCAGTGGACGTAGTGTATTTAGACTTCCAAAAGGCATTTGACAAGGTGCCACACAAAAGATTATTGCTCAAGATAAAAAATCACAGGATTGGGGGTAATATTCTGGCGTGGGTGGAGAATTGGCTCTCTAACAGAAAGCAGAGAGTTGGGATAAATGGTTCATTCTCAGACTGGCAATCAGTTACTAGTAGTGTTCCGCAGGGGTCAGTGCTGGGTCCCCAACTCTTTACAATCTATATTAACGATTTGGAGGAGGGGACCGAGTGTAACATATCAAAGTTTGCAGATGATACTAAGATGGGAGGGAAAGTAGTGAGTGAGGAGGACATAAAAAACCTGCAAAGTGACATAGACAGGCTAAGTAAGTGGGCAGAGATTTGGCAGATGGAATACAATACTGGAAAGTGTGAGGTTATACACTTTGGCAGGAAAAATCATAGAGCAAGTTATTATTCTTAATGGCAAGAAACTGGAAAGTACTGTAGTACAAAGGGATCTGGGGGTCCTGGTGCACGAAACTCAAAAAGTTAGTATGCAGGTGCAGCAAGTGATCAAGAAGGCCAATGGAATGTTGGCTTTTATTGCTAGGGGGATAGAATATAAAAACAGGGAGGTATTGCTGCAGTTATACAAGGTATTGGTGAGACCGCACTGGAATACTGCATACAGCTTTGGTGTCCATACTTAAGAAAAGACATACTTGCTCTCGAGTCAGTACAAAGAAGGTTCACTCAGTTAATCCCGGGGATGAGGGGGTGGTCATATGAGGAGAGGTTGAGTAGATTGGGACTCTACTCATTGGAGTTCAGAAGAATGAGAGGTGATCTTATTGAAACATATAAGATTGTGAAGGGGCTTGATCGGGTGGATGTGGTGAGGATGTTCCCAATGATGGGTGAAACTAGAACTAGGGGGCATAATCTTAAAATAAGGGGCTGCTCTTTCAAAACTGAGATGAGGAGAAACTTCTTCACTCAGAGGGTGGTAGGTTTGTGGAATTTGCTGCCCCAGAAAGCTGTGGAAGCTACATCATTAAATAAATTTAAAACAGAAATAGACAGTTTCCTAGAAGTAAAGGGAATTAAGGGTTACGGGGAGCGGGCAGGAAATTGGACATGAGTCTAGGTTCGGAATGGTCATGGCCCTGTGGGTAGTGGAGCGGGCCCAGGGGCCGTGTAGCCTGGTTCTGTTCCTACTTCTTGTGTTCTAATTCTGTGTTAGATTTCAGGAAATGGTTTTATTCCTGTTCCTGGCTGGGGTGGAGATCGCCTTTACAGAAGGTAAGTACTGTACAAAATATCGGGACAGAGTGATCTCCTGGAAGAGTTTCGATCGCCTAGATGGGTCGGAGAGGAATTTCCCAGATTTTTTCTCCCAAATTGGCCATTGGGTTTTTTATCTGGTTTTTCGCCTCTCCCGGGAGATCACATGGGTTCGGGTGGGATGGAGAGTGATAGAAGATTTGAGGTTAGGATCAGATCAGCCATGATCTTATTGAATGGTGGAGCAGGCTCGAGGGGCCGATTGGCCTACTCCTGCTCCTATTTCTTATGTTCTTATATGGAAGAATCATGGGAGCTGGATTCCTGCATTCGGAGTCAACTTTGATCGCAAGATAGCACCAAAAAGAACAATTACAATAACCATTCACTACCACAGGTCAGCACAACCCAGAGTAAAATAAGTCAAAAACATCCAGGAAAGTTCACTCATATACAGAATCAGCCTTATAATGTAGGGAGAGCGGAGGTGGGTGGGGGCCTTCCATCTCCCACAAACAAGAACAGGTCTGTGCAATGCTCCTGCATCAAAGCTGTGCAGTAGTAGAATCTATTTTGGCCTTTATTTGAATAATACTTAATCTGCTGTTGCCTGTGTATGTTCAGAATGAGCCTCTCTTAATTCACAGTCACAGTATCTTTTACAGAAAGCTGTCCCTTAAAGTTCAGTATGTTGTTCACCATGTCCAAACAGTGTGGAATCACAATAAATTTAATAGGATACTGAGTTAAACCATCAAATCAGATGAATTCAAATTTCTAGATATCTCACTGAAGCTTTATAGTCCCCTTGTCTGGCTGAGTCTGGAGTACTGTATACAGTTTAAATCATCTCAACATAACAACACATCCAGCTCTCGAGGCAGAGGAGAGCAAGAAGGCTGATCTACAATATCCGAGGGAAGACCTATTTGGAATGACTAGATAAGCTAGCGCTTTTCAGTCTCAAAAAGAGAGCTCTCAGGGGCTCTGTATAAAATAAGAGGATAGAGAAAGTAAACCTGAAACAGTACTTTGATATACGATGGCAGCAGGACAAAGGGGCGCGTGGCATCTTCAGGGTTGTGGAGAGCATATTTAGGACAGATGTTGGCGAATATTTTACACAGAGTGTGATCAAAACCTGAGTTGACAAGAAGGATGGTTGAAGCATTTAGCTTAGATGCTGTACTGGAAAGACAGGAGGACGGTATTCTGGAAGGACAAGTGTGAATGGGCTAAAAAGCCTTCATCTTCACCTATCTTACAATCTTCTGTCTCCGAAAAGGTCAGATAAGAAATAACGGATGATATGGTACTCAGCCATACATGGTCTTGTTCAAAAAAGGGGAGAAGGATAAACCTGGCAATTCCAGGCCAGTCAGTTTAACGTTGCTGGTGGGAAAGCTTTTAGAAACTAAGGGGGCGATTTTCCCACTGGAGGCGATATGTGGGTGGGTTTGAAACCCGCCTCCACTGATGGGAAAATCTCAATTTTTTGAAACCTATGATTGGCCACTTGATTTCAGAGGTGTGGGATGCCCTCGGTCAATTAGTGTTTTGGGACTGAAACCCGCCTCTGTTGACAGCAGTTTTCCAGTCTGATTTTATGGTTTCGAACTCCCTTGGCTCATTCCACAGGATTTCTGCCTATGCTGCACCACCTGCAACATCTTTTGAGAAACCACTATGTCCAATTCCAAGGCAAGGGCCTCCCCGAGGCTCTCGGATGAGGCGCTGTAAATGTTGTTTGTGGGGGTGACAGTCAGCTAGCAGGGAGGTGCTCTTCCACTCATCTGGGAGGAAGAGGCCTGCCAAAGAAACCTGTGTGGGTACAGCTGGCAAGGGATATAACCTCCAGATCTGTGTGCAGATTGGGAAAATGTTTCTGTGTATTGATGAAATGCCATCCCTGTTAGAAAGCATTAAAATGATTTGAAGCCAAAATGTTGGCGTTATGGCATCTGTTCTTTCGCCTTAGGCAGCTCCACATTGCGGGCTCCGCCACACTTGCGTTGTCAGGTTGGTTGCCTGAGTGAAAGGAGGCCAGAGAGCCATGTCCATTGTCAATGATGTCCTAGGATGTGCCAACTTGGGCAACCTATGCAAATCTGGCCAGGCTAAGTTCATCCCTTGCATCCCAGGCAGCCAGGTGCTCGCGTGCTGCCGCTGGTCGATACACCGGCGCTATGACCTCCTCCTGCTCCTCCTCCTCCAGATCCTCCTCCTCCTCCTCATCTGAGGAGGGCTGGAACTGAGCCGCTTGCTCATCAGAAAGCTGCAAGCTACGACGCTATGCGATGTTGCGCAGTGTACAGCAGACCATGATCATTCTGGAGACCCTGTATGGTGTATACTGCAGGGCTCCACCTGATTGGTCAAGGCATCGGAAGCGCATCTTCAACAACCCAATGGTTTGCTCTATGATGGACCTGGTTGAAGTGTGGCTGGCGTTGTAGCGCTCTTCAGCCTCGTTAGCTGGCCTCCTGATCGGCGTCATTAGCCACTTCTGCAGGGGGTAGCCTTTGTCACCAAGGAGCCATCCATTAAGTTGGTTTGGTGGATTGAAAAGCGGAGGAACACTAGAGTACCGCAGGATGAAAGAGTCATGGCAACTTCCACAGAACTTGGCGCAAACATGCAAGAACTCCTTCTTATGGCTACACACCAGCTGAATGTTGAGGGAGTGGAAGCCCTTTCGGTTGACAAAGATAGCTGGGTTGTGATGGGGCGCCCTAACATAGAAACATAGAAGTTAGGAGCAGGAGTAGGCCATTCGGCCCCTCAAGCCTGCTCCGCCATTTAATGAGATTATGGCTGATCATTCAAATTCAGTACCCTGTTCCTGCGTTCTCCCCGTATCTCTTGGTCCCTTTAGCCTTAAGAAATATATCCAACTCCTTCTTGAATATATTTAATGAATGAATTGGCCTCAACTGCCTTCTGTGGTAGAGAATTCCACAGGTTCACCACTCTCTGGGTGAAGAAATTCCTCCTCATTTCAGTCCTAAATGGCTTACCCCTTATCTTTAGACTGTGACCCCTGGTTCTGGACTCCCCTGCCATCAGGAACATCCTTCCTGCATCTAGTCTGGCTAGTCCTGTTAGAATTTTATAAGTTTCAATGAGATCCACTCTCATTCTTCTAAACTCTAACGAATATAAGCCTAATCGACCCAATCTCTCCTCATACGTCATTCCTGCCATCCCAGGTATCAGTCTGGCGAATCTTCGCTGCACTCCCTCCATGGCAAGAACATCCTTCCTCAGATAAGGCGACCAAAACTGCACACAATACTCAAGGTGCGGTCTCACCAAGGCCCTGTACAACTGCAGCAAGACATCCTTGCTCCTGTACTCGAATCCTCTCGCTATGAAGGCCAACATACCATTTGCCTTCTTAACTGCCTGCTGCACCTGCATGCTTACCTTCAGTGACTGGTGCACAAGGACACCCAGGTCTCGTTGCACTTCCCCTTTTCCCAATCTATTGCTGTTCAGATAATAATCTGCCTTCCTGTTTTTGTCGTCTGCAAACTTGGAGATATTACATCTAGTTCCCTTGTCTAGATCATTAATATATATTGTGAATAGCTGGGGTCCTAGCACCGATCCCTGTGGTACCCCACTAGTCACTGCCTGCCATTCGGAAAAAGACCCGTTTATTCCAACTCTTTGCTTCCTATCTGCCAACCAGTTCTCTATCCAAGTCAATACATTACCCCCAATCCCATGTGCTTTAACTTTGCATGCTAATCTCTTAGCGGGACCTTATCGAAAGCCTTCTGAAAGTCCAAATACACCACATCCACTGGTTCTCCCTTATCTATTCTACCAGTTACATCCTCAAAAAATTTCAGTAGATTTACCTTTTGTAAATCCATGTTGACTTTGTCCGATCCTGTCACTGTTTTCCAAGTGCTCTGCTATTACATCTTTTATAATGGACTCTAGCATTTTCCCCACTACCGATGTCAGGCTTACCAGTCTATAATTCCCCGTTTTCTCTCTACCACCTTTTTTAAATAGTGGGGTTACATTAGCTACCCTCCAATCCATGGGAACTGTTCCAGAGTCTATAGAATTTTGGAAGATGACCAGCAATGCATCTACTATTTTTAGGGCCACTTCCTTAAGTACCCTAGGATGTAGATTATCAGGCCCTGGGGATTTATCGGCCTTCAATCCCATCAATTTCCCTAACACCATTTCCCTACAAATACTGATTTCATTCAGTTCCTCCTTCTCATTAGACCCTATGTTCCCCGACATCTCTGGGAGGTTATTTGTGTCCTCCTTTGTGAAGACAGAACCAAAGTATGTATTTAAATGGTCTGCCATTTCTTTGTTCCCCATTATAAATTCCCCTGATTCTGACTGCAAGGGACCTACGCTTGACTTCACCAATCTTTTTTTCTTCACATATCTATAGAAGCTTTTACAGTCAGTTTTTATGTTCCCCGCGAGCTTACTCTCATACTCTATTATCCCCCCTCTTAATTAATCTTTTTGTCCTCCTTTGCTGAATCCTAAACTGCTCCCAATCCTCAGGTTTGCTGCTTTTTCTGGCCAATTTATATGTCCTCTCCTTGGATCTTATGCTATCCCTAATTTGCAGCACGGTGGCATAGTGGTTAGCACTGTTGCCTCACAGCGCCAGGGACCCAGGTTCGAATCCGGCCTCGGGTGACTGTCTGTGTGGAGTTTGCACATTCTCCCCGTGTTTGCGTGGGTTTCCTCCGGGTGCTCCGGTTTCCTCCCACAGTCCAAAGATGTGCGGGTTAGGATGATTGGCTATGATAAATTGACCCTTAGTGTTAGGGGGATTAAATACGTGGGGTTACGGGGATAGGGTGGATATGTGTTGGTGTAGGGGTTACGGGGATCGGGTGGGATATGTGTCGGTGCAGGCTCGATGGGCCGAAATGGCCTCTATCTGCATTGTGGGGTTTCTGTGATTTCCCTTGTTAGCCATGGTTGAGCCACCTTTTTTGTTTTATTTTTATGCCAGACAGGGATGAACAAATTCTTTAGTTCATCCATGCGATCTTTAAATGTTTGCCATTGCCTATCCACCGTCAACCCTTTAAGTAACGTTCTCCAATCTATCCTAGCCAACTCGCGCCTCATACCATCGCAGTTTCCTTTATTTAAATTCAGGACTCTAGTCTCTGAATCAATTACTTCACTCTCCATCTTAATGAAGAATTCTATCATATTATGATCGCTCCTCCCCAAGGGGCCTCGCACAACAAGATTGCTAATTAATCCTTTCTCATTACATAATACCCAGTGTAAAATGGCCTGATCTCTAGTTGGTTCCTCGACATATTGGTCCAGGAAACCATCCCGTATGCAATCTAGGAATTTCTCCTCCACAGTATTGTTACTAATTTGGTTAGCCCAATCTATATGTAGATTGAAGTAACCCATGTGTGCAGTCTATGGCGCCCTGCACCATTGGCATGCCTGCCATATTTGCAAATCCAACCGAACGGGCGGTTATACTTGCTTGATAGAGTCATAAGAGTTATACAGCACAGAAAGAGGCCCTTCGGCCCATCATGTCCGCGCCGGCCATCAAGCCCTGTCTATTCTAATCCCATTTTCCAGCATTTGGTCCGTAGCCTTGTATGCTATGGCGTTTCAAGTGCTCATCTAAATGCTTCTTGAATGTTATGAGGGTTCCTGCCTCTACCACCCTTTCAGGCAGTGAGTTCCAGATTCCAACCACCCTCTGGATGAAAAAGCTTTTCCTCAAATCCCCTCTAAACCTCCTGATCCTTACCTTGAAACTATGCCCCCTGGTTATTGACCCCTCTACTAAGGGGAAAAGTTCCTTTCTATCTACCCTATCTATGCCCCTCATAATTTTGTAAACCTCAATCAGGTCCCCCCTCAGCCTTCTTTGCTCGAAGGAAAACAACCCCAGCCTGTCCAGTCTCTCTTCATAGTTGAAACGCTCCAGCCCAGGTAACATCCTGGTGAATCTCCTCTGCACCCTCTCCAATGCAATCACATCCTTCGTATAGTGTGGCGACCAGAACTGCACACAGTATTCCAGCTGTGGCCTAACTAGCGTTTTGTACAGCTCCATCATAATCTCCCTGCTCTTATATTCTATGCCTCGGCTAATGAAGGTAAGTATCCCATATGCCTTTTTAACCACCTTATCTACCTGTCTTGCTGTCTTCAGGGATCTATATACATGCACACCAAGGTCCCTCTGATCCTCTGTCCTTCCTAGGGTCCTACCATTCATTGTGTATTCCCTTGCCTTGTTAGTCCTCCCAAAATGCATCACCTCACACTTTTCAGGGCTAAATTCCATTTGCCACTGTTCTGTCCATCTAACCAACCTGTCTCTATCCTCCTGTAGCCTGAGGCTTCCCTCCTCGTTATTTACCACTCCACCAATTTTCTGCGAACTTACTGATCATACCTCCTACATTCATATCTAAATCATGAATGTACACTACAAACAGCAAAGGACCCAGCACCGATCCCTGCGGTACACGACTGGACACAGGCTTCCAGTCACAAAAACAACCTTCGACCATCACCCTCTGCCTCCTGTCACTAAGCCAATTTTGGATCCAATGTGCCAAATTGCCCTGGATCTCATGGGCTCTTACCTTCTTGACCAGTCTCCCATGTGGGGCTTTGTCAAAAGCCTTACTGAAGTCCATGTAGACTACATCAACTGCACTACCCTCATCTAGTCACCCCCTCGAAAAATTCAATCAAATTGGTTAGACATGATCTCCCCCTGACAAAGCCATGCTGACTGTCCTTGATTAATCCTTGCCTCTCCAAGTGGAGGCTAATTCTGTCCCTCAGAATTTTTTCCAATAATTTCCCTACCACTGATGTTAGGCTCACTGGCCTGTAATTCCCTGGTTTATCCCTACTACCCTTCTGGAACAATGGTACTACGTTAGCTGTTCTCCAGTCCTCTGGCACCTCCCCTGTGGCCAGAGGTTCTGAAAATTTGTGTCAGAGCCCCTGCAATCTCCTCCCTTGCCTCACACAGCAGCCTGGGATACATCTCGTCTGGGCCTGGGGATTAACCACTTTTAAGCCCGCTAAAACCACTTGTACCTCCTCCCTCTCAATACTAATTTGTTCAACTATATCACAATCCCTGTGCTTGATTTCTATGCCTACATCGTCCTTCTCCATAATGAACACAGACGCAAAATATTCATTTAAAACCTCACCTACATCTTCCGGTTCTACACACAGATTGCCACTTTGGTCCCTAATGGGCCCTACTCTTTCCCTGGTTATCCTCTTGCCCTTAATATACTTATAAAACACCTTGGGATTTTCCTTTATTTTGCCCGCCAGTATTTTTTCATGAACTGGATGTAATTGTGGGCCTTAGCAAAAAGGGCATCGGTAACCTGGGTGATGCAACTGTTGGCGGCTGACTGGGAGATGCCGATGATGATGTCTGCTGATGATCCCTGGAAGGAGCCTGAGGCAAAAAAGTTGAGTGCGGTGGTGACTTTGACAGCCACCGGTAAGGGGTATCCACCCGTTCCTCTGGGCACCAGGTCTTGCTGCAGCATTGCGCAGATCTCTCGGACAACCCCTCGCAAAAGTCTCAGCCTCCTTTGGCACTGCTGCTCACTCATGTTGAGGTAGCTCATCCTTTGTCTGTAAACCCTCTGTCGGGGGTATCTCCTGCGGCGAGGTACCTCGATGCGCTGGTGCCTTCTGCCCTGTGCAGCATCAGGTGGCTGAGCAGGAGGTTGGGGCTCCTGCTGGTGTTGCTGCTGAGCTGCCTGAGCAAGAGGTTGGGGCTCCTGCTGCTGTTGCTGCCGAGCTGCCTGCTTCTGCTGCTGCCCTGGATGGTCCTCATCCTCATCTGAGGTCCATGCAGAAAGAAAATGAATGGTTCCCATGCTGCTTGTAGATGCCTCCTTTGGGGAAGCGCTCATTGCGAGCGGGTCTTCCAAGGAGGTCCCACAGTTGATTGATTCAAGCTGCAGCACCTCTGACTTCGGAAGGCCTTCTAACAGTGCTCAGAGACCTTTTAAAGCCAAGATCTGGCACCTGCAAGTAATCTTTGCTGCAATAAACGATCTCTCGTTAGACCTGCAGCAGTGAGGAGGCCACCCACGAGTCAACCCGCCAGGTTTACCTGGCGTGGTTCAGGAGGTGTGTGGAGCACGCCGAAATCATCGAAAAATCACAAGGGCTTCTCAAAATAGGCTTAGAGAGGCCCTTAACGTGCATTTAATGATCACAAGTATCGCTATGGCCAGCTGGAGGCGGGACCGTTTCCCGAACCTGCCCTCATTGAATCTGATTTTCCCGCCTTTCCCGCCTCCAAACCCGCCTCCTCCGATGGCAGAAAATTGCCCCCAAAAATCCAGGAGAAAATTAACAGTGACTTGGACAAGCATGGACTAATAAAGGAGACCCAGCATGGATTTGTTAAGGGCAAATTGTGTTTGAATAACTTGATTGAATTTTTTGATGAGGTAACACAGAGGGTGGATGAGGGCAGTGCAGTTGATGCTGTGCATATGGACTGTCAAAAGGCATTTGATGAAGTATCACATATTAGGCTTGTTCGCAAAATTGAAGCCCGGGATAAAAGGGACAGAGCAGAATGGATACAAAATTGGTTAAGGGATAGAAAACAGAGTTGTGGTGAATGGCTGTTTTTCGGACTTGAGGGAAGTGTACAGTGGAGTTCCCTAAGGTTCAGTACTAGGACCACTGCTGTTATTGATATACATTAAAGACTTGGGGGGAGAAATTCAGTATCGCCCCATTTGGGGCGCAATTATCGGCTGGGCGCAAAGATTAGTGCCTGGCGCTAATTATCGCCTCCGACTGCAAACTTGGCTTTTATCGCCCCTAGAGGTGATTGGAGCGCTAAATCAGGCGCTACACACCTGTCTTAAGGCGCTAATGCCGAAGAGCGAGGCGCTACCTCAGCGCTGCGAAGCTAATGTGATGCCAGTCAGCAATGGAACACAGACACACTGGCGCCGGCCAGTTCTTAAAGGGGAGGGTCGATCTTGCTCTCCATCCACATCCTGCTCATTGCAGCCTTGAATCTCGGCCTGGAGAGACCTGTACATCAAATCTGTTGGAAAGAACAATGGAGAGGCCCAGGGAAAGAGCTCAGAGTGCAGCCCCCACAGTCTCTTCTAAATCGATACAAGGAAGGGCAAATCAAAATGAACCTGCAAAGTGCTGCTCAGTACCCAAAACTCCTTCACACAGCGTTGAATCTCTCCAGAAGTCTCTCTCTCTCTCTCTCAGAATGCGTGGTGCAAAAATGTCACCAACAAAAAAAGGCAGGAAGCGGTCGCCTTCAAATAGCGCTCCCCCAGTCCCTTCCTGACTGCAAAACGCTCCCCTCAACCTGTCATTGCTAGTGGCAGGCGGTAAGGCACCACTCAATATCCGGTCCGGGGCGCTAGCAGGGCGTTGCGCACTCGACTGACGTCACGATCTGCCGGCGCAGGAGATCGTGGTGGTAGTGTTTAGCGCCGCCGCAAAATGTCTAGTTAATTTCGCGAGCGACGCAAACATCGCCGCGCCTGGGCGCTAGTTGCTTTGCGCCCCATTAGCGCCCTCTTAAGGCGCTAACGGGAGGCACAAACCAACTGAATTTTTCCCCCTTGGACTTGTGGGTACAGGACACAATTTCGAAACTTGTAGATGACACGAAACATGGAAGTGTAGTAAACAGTGAGGAAGATAGTAATAGACATTAAGAGGACATAGACAGGCTGGTGGAATGACTGGACAACATGGCAGATGAAATTCAATGCAGCAAAGTGTGAGGTGATACATTTTGGTAGGAAAAACGAGGAGAGAAAATACATGGTGAATGGTACAATTTTACAGGGGTGCAAGAAGAGAGAGACCTGGGTGTGTTTAGGCACAAATCTTTGAAGGTGGCAGGGCCGGTTAACAAAGCAGTTAATAAAGCAAATGGGATCCTGGGCTTTATAAATAGAGGCATAGACTGCAAAAACCAGGAAGTTAAACTAAACCTATATAAAGCACTAGTTCAGCCCCAGCTGCAGTATTGTGTCCGATTCGAAGCACCACACTTTAGGAAGGAGGTGAAGGCTTTGGAGAGGGTGCAGAAGAGATTTACTAGAATAGTTCCAGGGATGAGGGATTACAGTTCCGTGGACAGATTGGAGAAGCTGAGGTTGTTCTCCTTAGAGCAGAGAAGGTTAAGAGGAGATTTGATCGAGATGTTTAAAATCATGATGGGTTTAGAGAGAGTCAATAAAGAGAAGCTGTTTCCAGTGGCTGAAGGGTCGATAACCAGAGAGCACAGATTTAAGGTGATTGGCAAAAGAACCAGAGACGACAGGAGGAAAAACTTTTTGATGCAACGAGTGGTTAGGATTTGGAATGCGCTGCCAGATAGGGTGGTGGATACAGATTCAATAGTCGCCTTCAAAAGGGAATTGGATAAATACTTGAAGGAGATAAAAATGCAGAAATATAGGAAAGGAGCGGGGGAGTGGGACTAACTGGATTGCTCTTTGAAAGAGCCGGCGCAGACTCGATGGGCCGAATGGCCTCCTTCTGTGCTGTGCTATTCTATGATTCTATGAGTGGGAATGTCCTAGATTTGCTCCCTAGACTGCATGGGGTGGCAGACAATATGCTACAAATGAAGTGGTCTAAGGATGGGGGATTCCTACACATCGTTGTCATCCAGTGAGTCCTGCTGGAATGTCTGCGTGTGAATGTTGAGTGAGGACAAAATCAGGCTTGGCTGTGTAGCACTCCACACCGAATAACCTGTTGACACTCATTACCTGGCTCACACATAAAGAATGGTCACTTGAGTAAGGTATTGCAGGAGCTATAACCCAAAAAGAGTCAGCGCGCTGATGGATAACAAATTCAGTAGAGGCGAGGCTTCTGTGTAGTTGCTGAATGTGATTGTCCATTTTGCTGCAGGGGGTTTGTGCTGTTGTTAGATAGGAAATTACAGAGTGCAGCTGTGTCTTGATGCAGTTAGCATTGAGTGGAGGTGAGGCTTCGGTGCACAGTTGCTAAATCTGCTTTTCCCTGTGTTGCAGGGTGTTTGTGCTGATCCTGGTGGTGGTGTCTGTTTTGTGGATTCCTCTGGTGCAAATGAGCCAAGGTGGCCAGCTCTTCATGTACATCCAGTCCATCACCTCCTACCTGACACCACCAATTGCAGTGGTCTTCGTAACTGGCTGCTTTTGGAAACGAACTAATGAGAAGGTGAGTAACTTCTTTTAAGATTTGTTTTGCAGCCTTCCCGGTGGCTAAATTAGTAAAATCAGCATGGAGCTGAATCAACCAGACTCGTATGTCCCAGGTTCGATTTCTGGTCTGTTGTGAGTTAGCTGATCTCAGAAAGGGCCGCGGGGGGGTCAACTCAAATACCTGTGACCCCTGTGACTTTCCCATTGTGACTAACCATGGGAGAGACCAATCTGACAACATGCACCAAGACCTGCTCAAGTTGATTCTTTTTCATACATTTAATTTCATTTTTATATTCTGGGTTTTTATTTTCAGTTCTGTAGTTAGATTTATTTTATACATTTAAAAAATTTGCGCTCAGATTATCATGTACCGTGAATTCGTATCTTTGCTGTAATAGTGAGCACCATAGAGGGAGTTCCAGTTATTCCCACAAGGGGGCATCTTCAGAACCTGTACGACCATCAGACTATGGAAGAACCGATCTCGGTGGCTGAAAAAAAGAGAACTCTTATTTCTCCTTCTGACTATTCCTTGGAGAGGGTGCAGAGGAGATTTACTAGAACGGTACCAGGGATGCTGGACTTCAGTTACATGGAGAGACTGGAGAAGCTGGGATTGTTCTCCTTATAACACAGAAGGTTAAGGGGAGATTTAATGGAGGTGTTCAAAATATTGAAGTGTTATGTTAGAGCAGATGGGGAGAAATTGTTTCCAGTGGCAGGAGGGTTGATAACCAGAGGACACAGATTTAAGATAATTGGCAAAAGAACCAGCGGGAGATGAGAATTGTACTTTACACAGCGAGTTGTTATGATCTGGGATGCAGTGCCTGAATGTGTGGTGAAAGCAGATTCAGTAGTAAAAGGGAATTGGATATATACTTGAAAAAGAAAAATTTGCAGGGCTATGGGGAAAGAACAGGGGCGTGGGACTAATTGGAGAGCTCTTTCAAAGGTCCAGCACAGGCACAATGGGCTGAACGGCCTCCTTCTGTGCTGTACGATTCTATGTAGACATAGAGGTTGGCATAAACGTTACTCTTTAGAGCCTCAACCAAAGATGGCATTCAAAATTGTCAGCTTCAATATGGAGCGATTCTCTGCAGAGAAGAACGTTCTATCTGGCAGTAGACATTATGGCCCCGATATTTACAAGATGGTGGGGAGGGATCGGGGTGGGGAGGGATCGGGGTGGGGGGGGATCGGGGTGGGGAGGGATCGGGGTGGGGGGGTGGGAGGGATCGGGGTGGGGGGGTGGGAGGGTGCGGTTAGGGACTGGTAGCAGCCGGGAAACCCAGAAATGCGGGGAATGCAGAGGTCCTGCCGAATTTAACAGCAGGACCTCATTTGAATTTTTTTCTCCTTTTCCCGGCCAGCAGCTGGCTAGGTTGAGAGGTTGGCTGGCTGTCGGGCGGGAAGGGCTTCAGCATAAGGCTGCAGCCGGGGACCGGAGAGGAGGGAGGGACAAAGAGACCGCAGTGGTGGGGGTTGGGGAGGGAGGAGGAGAGATTGTGGTGGGGAGATGGCGGGGGGGGGGGAAGAGATGGAGATGAGATTGTGGGAACGTGGGTGGATGAGTTTGTGGGATCGTGGGGGGGGGTGGTGGCGAGAGAGATTGCTGGGGGAGGAGATCATGGGGGGAGGGGACGTGGTCAGCCTAGAGATTTCGGGGGGCGGATTGCGGGGAGGGGGGCTATTCGCAGCAGGTTAGCTTAAGCAGCCGGGTGGGAAGTACTTCTGCATAAAAAGGTGTTTCCACATGTCGCCTCTGGTTCTTTTGCCAATCACCTTAAATCTGTGCCCTCTGGTTATTGACCCTTCAGCCATTGGAAACAGTTTCTCTTTATTTACTTTATCGAAACCCTTCATGATTTTAAACATCTCTATCAAATCTCCTCTTGGCCTTCTCTGCTCTAAGGAGAACAACTCAAGCTTCTCCAGGCTCTCCATGTAACTGTATTCCCTCATCCCTGGAATCATTCTAGTAAATCTCTTCTCTACCCTCTCCAAAGCCTTCACATCCTTCCTCAAGTGTGTTGCCCAGAATAGGACTCAATACTGCAGCTGGGGCTGAACTAGTATCTTATAAAGGTTTAGTATAACGTCCTGGTTTTTGTACTCTCTGCCTCTATTTATAAAGCCTAGGATCCCATGTGCTTTATTAACTGCTTTGTTAACCGGTCCTGCACAAACACCCCCAGCTCTCCCGCTTCTTGCACCCCCTTTAAATTTGTACCATTTAGCTTGTATTGTCTCTCCTCTCATCTGTGCCCCAATAGCAAAAAGGCACGGGCTATCATTCGCAAGCTGAAACCCGACGGATAACAAGCAAAGTGCATCACCACGGTCTCTCCCAACCAAGGCACACATCAGCTCTTTCTAACTGGCAAACCAGCTGAGAAAGCACAGCGCAAAACCAAACAAGTAAAGCAGGAACTCCATTTACTCCTCAGACACAGCAACATTCACAATGAGCAGCTCAATATTGAGGAGCTAAAAATAGCCATGAAAACCCTGAAATGTGGAAAGGCAGCTGGGCTCGGTGTACCTAATGAACTACTACTACAACAGCAACTTGCCTTTATACAGCGCCTTTAACGTAGTAAAACTTCTGAAGGCGCTTCACAGGAGCGATTATCAAACAAAATCTGACATTGAGCCACATAAGGAGGTATGAGGACAGGTGATCAAAAGCTGGGTCAAAGATGTAGGTTTAAAGGAACGTATTAAAGGAGGAGAAAGAGGAAGAGAGGCAGAGAGGTTTAGGGAGGGAATTCCAGAGCTTAGGGCCTTGGCAGCTGAAGGCACGGCTGCCAATAGTGGAGCGATTAAAATCGGGGCTGCGCAAGAGGCCAGAATTGGAGGAGCGCAGAGATCTCGTAGGGTAATAGCAACACTTCATGAAGAGAGCACAGAAATAATTACTTGAGCTTTTCAACTCTTGCATGGTGACAACACAGAAACCCAGGATGGAGACAAGTCAAGGTGGTTGCCACATAAAGACCTCACTTGGGGTCACATTAGACCAAACACTGGCATTCAAAGAGTATATCAAGAACCTGAACTCCAGGAACTGTGTACTCCAGAAACTGGCCAACACAAAATGGGGAGTTGACCCCAAAACACTCTTGAGTAAGCAGCCTCGCCCTGTGTTACTCAGTTGTGGAGTACTGTGCCCCAGTATAGTCAGGCTCGAGCCACGCACACAACATGGATACTGAACTCAATCAATCCTGTACAATCACAGTAAGTTTGAAACTGAATCTGACCGTCTCTATACTGCTTTGTGGGGAGTGCACCACCATCAGTGAGACAGCATGCATTCAGTAAAATGGAGAGGAAAACTGATGTATAATCCTAGACACCCACTGAATGGACACAATATACCACCAAAGAGAATGAAGTCCAGAAAGAGCTTTGCCTCTGAAAATCCCCTACCCTAAAAATACCACTGCAGAAGGCTACAGACTAACAAAATTGTGGGAAATGCTGATGATCTTGGAGAACTTTGGTTTCTTCAGAACAACTCCTTCCAAACACTGAACTTGAACGAAAACACTGATGTACCCTAAATCGAGCGAGAGCTGGGATGGAAAAGACTGGTGACAATATGCACAAGTGGCAATTTGAGAAATGACTCCAGATGTGAATGTGGAGAGCTTAGGAAAATACTTGAGCACTGCCTGATGCAGCTGCCCCTGTCAACACCCTGCACTCCTGAGGAACATTCAAGATAAATGACATCAGATCCTGGCTGCAATTTTGGAGTGACAAGCTATGATGTTGAGCAACAGCAGCAGTAAGGTTGTTATAATTGGCCTCAGTACCCCTTAGGGAAGGGTAAATCAGTCAGGGTTGTGCTCCTAATCTCTATATTTAGTTATCCCTGCTTGAAACAATATTTATGCATGTCAGATGACAACAGGTTGGTCTTACCGGTGATGCCTTCTATAGTCAAAAAGCTGACACTTCCTCTTTAGACTCCAATATGAAAAATGGTCATTTGAATGAAGCGTTGAATGCTGATTATTGTATGTGGAACCTTTACATCAAATTGATCAGCACCTTCAGCAGTGGAGAAAATTGATTGAAAAAATGATTTCAAAGTCAGTTTAACAATTCTCCCAATAAGGTGGGATGGTGCCTATGAACAACAGTTCACAACTTCACCCTTAGCGTTATTATTCGCGGGGGTCCCTATCTTAGCCCTGCCAGAATGGAAGCCCAGTATCTCCCTGCAAGGATGGAGAGACCCCTAGAGGGAGAGGGTCACTGCTGGGTGCTCTCACATTCTCCCTTGTGGTCATCACATGAGGAAGAGCGTCTGAGGAGGCTGTCTGCTTGCATTCCCAATTGGGAAATGGTACTAATGTAGAGAATCTCAAAGAAACCATGAGTATTAATCATGAAGCACAAAGGAACCCGCATGGGTCCTAGCTATGTCTGCCTTTTCATGGGATATGTGGAACACTCTTTGTTCCAGTCCTACTCAGGTCCCCTCCCTCACCTCTTTTTCCGGTACATTGATGACTGTATTGGTGCCGTTTCCTGCTCTCGCCTTGAACTAGATAATTTCATTCACTTTGCTTCCAATTTCCACCCTTCCCTCACCTTCACATGGTCCATCTCCGACTCTTCCCTTCCCTTCCTCGACTTCTCCATATCCATCTCTGGGGATAGGTTATTGACAAACATTCACTACAAGCCCACTGACTCCCACAGCTACCTGGACTACACTTCCTCCCACCCCGCCTCCTGTAAGGACTCTATTCCATTCTTCCAGTTTCTCCGTCTCCGTCGCATCTGCTCCAACGATGCCACCTTCCATACCAGTGCTTCTGACACGTCTTCCTTTTTCCTCAACCGAGGATTCCCCTCCACAGTGGTTGACATGGCCCTTAACAGTGTCCGTTCTATCGTCCGCACTTCTGCCCTCACCCCTGCCCCTCCCTCCCAGAACCACGATAGAGTTCCCCTTGTCTTCACCTTTCACCCCACCAGCCTCCACATTCAACGTATCATCCTCCACCATTTCCGCCACCTCCAGGGTGATCCCACCACCTAACGCATCTTCCCCTCACATCCCCTTTCAGCATTCCGCAGGGACCGCTCGCTCTGCGACACCCTAGTCCACTCCTCTATCACCCCTTCCCCTTCGCCCGGCAGCTTCCCGTGCAATCGCAGGAGATGCAACACATGATATTATACCTCCCCCCTTCCCACTGTCCAGGGCCCCAATCACCCCTTCCAGGTGAAACAGCGATTTACTTGTACTTCTTGCAATCTAGTATACTGTATTCGCTGCTCACGATGTGGTCTCCTCTACATTGGGGAGACCAAACGCAGATTGGGTGACCGTTTTGCAGAACACCTCCGTTCAGTCCGTAAGGGGGACCCCGAGCTCCCGGTGGCCTGTCACTTTAATTCACTGCTCCACTCCCACTCAGACCTCACCGTCCTCGGCCTCTTGCATTGTTCCACGGAAGCTCAGCGTAAGCTCGAGGAACAGCACCTCATCTTTCGATTAGGCACTTTACAGCCTTCCGGACTCAACATAGAGTTCAACAATTTCAGATCATAACCTCGGCCCCTATCATAAATATATTTTTTATCCACACTTCTTGCCTGTGTCTTTTTTTCTTCTCTCCCACATGGTAGCTGTCTTTCATTCTGCCAGCGCAATTTACACTTCATCTAGAGCCATGCTTTGTTTTTTAACCTGTCCCATTACCATCTCCTCTCGCCTTGAATATCTCTTAATGTCTCTTGACCTCTTTCACCTTCCATCCTATCACAGACCTTCCTCTTTGTTCTTTCATCCCCTCCCCCCTTTCCAGCCTCTTCACTTGCTTAAAAATCTGTTCCATTTCCTGCTTTTTTCCAGTTCTGACGAAAAGCCATCGACCTGAAACGTTAGCTCTGTTTCTCTCTCCACAGATGCTGCCTGACCTGCTGAGTTTCTCCAGCATTTTCTGTTTTTATTTCATCTTTCTGTCCCAGCTGTACTGTGCAACTGCTCAACGTCTTAGCATTAGCACCGACTCAACCTGGTTGAGCTCAGTTCCCCGAGTTCCTGGCCATTTTAAACTTCCTGTAATAGTTCACATGTGAATATCTCATTAAATATTTACTGAACAAAGGCACTAACATATGACTCTGTTTGTGTGCGCAGGCTGCATTCTGGGGCCTTGCTGCAGGGATTTTGATTGGCTGTATTCGAATGATTTTGGATTTCATCTTCATCCCACCAGCATGTGGCCATCCTGACAAGCGGCCAGGGGTTGTCAGCAGAATTCATTTCCTGTACTTTTCTCTCATCCTCTGTTTCATTACGCTGGTTTTGGTGGTGACCATCAGTCTCCTCACTAAACCTCCAGCACCAGAACAGGTGAGTGATTGAAAGACGAGTTGCCGAGCTGCTCTCTAACTTTAATTACATACATAGAATTACATCGGATATACGGCACAGACACAGGCCATTCAGCCTAACCAGTCCTTGCCGGCTTTTATGCTCCACTTGAGCCTCCTCCCGTCTTTCCTCATCTAACTCTATCAGCATAACCCTCGATTTCCTTCTCCCTCATAGGCTTATCCAGCTTCCCCTTAAATGTATCTATACTATTCACTTCAACCACTCCCTGTGGTAGCGAGCTCCACATTCTCACCACTCTCTAGGTAAAAAAGTTTCTTCTGAATTCCATATTGGATTTCTTGGTGACTATCTTAATGGTTCCAGTCACTTCATAAAATACTATTTTTAAGAATAGTGTCTACAGGACCTGTGGCAGGGCTGTCCCCTGTTGCCAAGTCTAAAACCAAACTGGTGTGGGAGGAAGGGGATCTTGGTTTGAGTTTTGATAGTTATATTACTGTTGATGAAAGTTTTTTGAAAAGCTCAATAATGAATAACCACTTCACAATCATGATATAGGAGTAAGTAAATAGAATCATAGAATAATAGAATAGTACAGCACAGAAAGGAGGCCATTCGGCCCATCGAGTCTGTGCCAGCTCTTTCGAAGAGCAATCCAGTTAGTCATTCTATGGTTGTGGGAGGGCCTAAGTCAAGAATTGTGCATTTGTGGATCCAGAAATTTATGACGGGACTGATTGTTTGGGTGTCACGCTGATGATGTCATGGGGACTTCCCGCCCACCCCACACACCCAATTCATGCCATCCGTTAAAATTGGGGCTGTACTATCCATTTCAAACACTTTACCTTCAGCCAGTTCTGTTTTCTACTGATGCATGATGTTATATCTCATTCTTCCTCTTTACCAGCTCAGTCGGTTGACCTGGTACACACGTCATGACAAACCGCAAGCACACCATGTGGACAAATCTGTTGTAGTGGTTGAAGAAACAAATAAGGCACCAGAAGAGTCCACAGCAATGAAATCCAAAACTGGGGAAGCCTCTGCCACCATCACCAGCGATGCAGGTAGGCAATCCTACTGTGTTCACTTCACTGCACGGCACACAATACATCAAGATTAGAACAATAACCTCATCGCCAGCACGAGTGGAATGATACTCCCACTGATTTGAGTATAATTAGAGTTTCAGCCCCTCCCATATTTACTTATCAGAGAACGCGGCAAAATTGGGATCATTGGGGCCTTTTTTTTTTTTTTAGGGCTACAAGTGCCCCATGAGCTCCAAAATGGCATCCGCGGCGCGTGCACACTTGAGGCGCGAATTGCGCCAGACGCTATATTGGAAGTATGCAGAGCAGGCAGATCATGATGTGCACGCTGATTTGACACCAGTGGGCCCATTTTGGAGCTCAACACTCCAGCTAACGCCCTCTCTTAACCTCGCACACCTGAACACGCGTTCAGCAGCAGGAAGGAACCCCCACTATTTACAGGTCAGTTGCTGGTTGATTTCTTCTGGCTGTTGCTCCGATTCTACAAGTGTTTGGTGCTTTCTATAGTTGTATCAAGTTGCAAAAGTCCACAGGGACTGGTGTGGCAGGTGCTGAAGGACTTTTTGCTGACTTCAAGGCTTCTGCAAAAAGCACTTGCTGCCAGAAATGTGTGCACTAGTAGACATTCTCCTTGGAATACAGCCTGACTTGGAGAATGAACAGAGGCCACGCAGAACAGGACAAGCTGCTGGAAGAGGGAGGAGGAGGCGGGGGAGAAGGGCTCTCAGCAGGAGGCAATATTCGCCCAGGGTGTTCAGGGAGCAATGCTCCTCCCTGAACCTCAGCGAGAACTGAAGCACAGTGCGGGGGGGGGCCCCGGTTTTAACTCCACAACGTGCGTGTGACGTAATGGGCGGGTTCCCTGCCTGGAAGTCAGCTTGATTGACAGGCTGGCTTCCAGTTGGGAGGGGAACACAGGCTGGACACCACAGCAATAGGTAAGTGCTGGGTCTAGGTGTGATGGGGAAGGGTGGTTCAAAGCCCAGGGGGAGTCCAAGCACGTGGGAGGGGCAAGCCCGGGGGGGGGGGTGTCCGATCCCTGATCCGGGGGTGATGTAGGCTGCTGGTGGGGCAGCTTAGGGGGCCGGGAGGAAGCACTCCTGCTCCTCCAGACCCACAAAAATTGCTCTCCGAGGCTGTGGCCTCCTCTTGGAGCTGCCGGGAATCCTGCCGCCTGCAGTTAAACCTGCAAAACCTGGCAGCGGGTTGGCTGCACACCCGCATCCCGCCTGAGTAAAAGGTGAAAGTGGGCGGGCTAGGCTCCAATTTTCACTTCCCCCCGCACCACCCCGCCTCCAACCCATCCGTTTTTTCCCGTGAAAATGCTCCCCAACGTGTGAGATGTCTGTGCTTCAATAAGGACGTCCTCACTGAAATCTGTCATCTGCTGCAGCCACAACTGCAACCTCAGAGCAGGGCAAGGACCACATTGCCAGCGGTGAAGGTGACCGTGGCGATGAACTTTTATGTGACTGGCTCTTTCCACGCTGGAGCTGGAGATATTTGCAAACTCTCACAGTTTGCCGTCCACTGTTACTTAAGGGAGGTCACTGAGGCTCTCTATTCAAAGAAAGAAAGACTTGCATTTCTATAGCGTCTTTCACGACCACCGGACGTCCCAAAGCACTTTACAGCCAATGAAGTACTTTTGAAGTGGAGTCACTGTTGTAATGTGGGAAACGCGGCAGCCAATTTGTGCACAGCAAGCTCCCACAAACAGCAATGTGATAATGACCCGATAATCTGTTTTTGTTATGTTGGTTGAGGGAGAAATATTGGCCAGGACACCGGGGAGAACTCCCCTACTCTTCTTTGAACAGTGCCATGGGATCGTTTACATCCACCTGAGAGGGCAGACGGGGCCTCAGTTTAATGTCTCATCCGAAAGAGAGCTGACTAAATTTCATTCTCTCTTGCCAGAGACAAGAAGGCGGAGCAAGAACACGGCTTTGCTAGGCTTGCAGTTTCCCCATGGTGCAAGGTGCCATTGACTGTACGCACATTGCTTTGCTGGTGCCGCATGTCATCTCTGTCATATACCGAAACTGAAAGGGATTCCACTCCCTCAACATGCAGCTGGTATGCAACCACAGACAGTGAATCATGCAGGTCAATGCCCGGTATCCTGGCAGCAGTCATCATGCCTTCATTCTGCAACAGTCTGCTGTGCCATATGTATTTGAGCCACCACGGCAAACCAAAGGGTGGCTACTGGGCGACAAGGGTTATCCACTGATGACATGGCTCATGACTCCGGTGTGTAACTCATGCACACGTGTGCAGCGTGCATACAATGAAAGCCATGCTGCTGCACAAAATGTGATCGTGCAGACCATTGACGTGTTGAAACAACGCTTCTGTTGCTTGGACCTCTCTGGAGGAGCTCTGCAGTACTCGCCGAGTGGGTGTCAAGATTTGTGGTGGTCTGCTGCATGCTGCACAACCTCGCCATCATAAGGGTATACAGCCCTTGCTACCAGCTATCTGGCGAGCAGCTGAGGAGGGTGTGGGAGGAGATGGTGGAGGAGGGAGGGGAGGAGGAGGAGGAGGAGACTTAGATAACCTTGGAGGTTGACCTCAAGCAGCTCTGAGCCTAGAAGGACTTCATCATCTTGGCATTGGTGACAGAAGTCTGGGCTGGCTCACTGACAGGTAACAGGAAGGGCACTGGCGGAGTAGCAGTGGTGAGAGGACAAATGCTGTCATCCTGAGAGAGGACCGCAGGTTCGTGGTCCATGGAGTCACGACCACTTCCCCCGGCGCGGCGCCTCAGCAATCCTAGTAATCTGTTGGAGGACAGATTGCTGGACTGCTAGGACACCCTGCAAGCTCCTTTGAACACTGTAACGCACGGCCGAGCAGTCTGAGGTTCCACTGCAGCTCTCAGACGTTAGGTGGCTGCTGTTTGTGCTACAATGGAAGCTGAGAAATCAGCTATTGGTCGCTGCATCATGGTTGGGTCTACAAGTGTGCTTATGGAGTTGGCCACCACTTCCATGCTGGAAAGGATAGGCTCCAAGCTCTGTGCAAAGTCCTGTGCCAAGTTGGTACCAGACTCCTCCATGCCCCTTGTATGCAGGCTTTCTGGCAGTTTCCCAATGTACCAAGTGTTAGATCCGTGGTTCAGTGGATAAAGAATTACACGGATGCTGTGCATAAACAAACAGGTCTTTACTGGAGGAGGGTCATCTCTAGACTGGAGTACAGAGGCATGCGCACAGCTTATATACCGGTGTGGTTACTGCCGGTACTACAGTATACAGGAGCTGTAAAAAGTAGTTCTGACTTAAAGCACATACACTACAATTCCTCCCTTTTTAGAGTAATAATACCCCCTTAATATTCAAATAACAATTATATTTTTACATGTACATTCAATAACAAAAAGTCCATTTATAGATTCAGTCCTTGGGGCGGCTTCCTGACCCTTTCGGGATAGCGCCTTTCCGGAGGTTCTTGTTCTTGGTGCAGAGGCGATTCTGACCCCTTTTCATCGGGTAGTTCATCGGGTTCCACTGCTACTGGGTCTGAAGTAGATGCTACTGGTATGTCGGGTTCATCCCCAGGTACTCGAGACATGGGGTTGATGCCTTCCTGTGACGCTAAGATCTGATCGACGTGGCGTCTCACCATGTTCTCCCCGACATCCACTGTGTACATTAATGGCCCCTGCCTTGTACATATCATTCCGGGTTGCCACTTCTCTGTTCGATAGTCACGGGCCAAGACTGATTGCCCTACATTGAAGCTCCTTGTCGGCTTCTCGTTGATGTGCTGGAATTGTTTGTCCTCAACATTTCTTCGCACATTTGGTCTGAGCAAGTCCAGACGAGATCTCAACCTTCGGTTAAAGAACATCATGGCTGGGGTCTGGTTGGTAACTGCATGTGTCGCGTTTCGGTAGGCTAATAAGAAATTGTCCATCTTATGCTGTAGTGGAATTTCCTCGTCGCACATGGCCTTTATCGCCTTCTTAAAGGTTTGTACGAACCTCTCAGCCAATCCATTGGTGGCTGGATGATACGGGGCGGATGTGTAATGCCTTACCCCATTCCTTTTCATGAATTTTTGGAACTTGTCGGACACAAACTGTGGTCCATTATCAGAGCAGATCTGCTCTGGCAAACCGTTTCTGGCAAATATGGTCCGTAGGACTGCAATCGTTTTCTCTGTAGTGGTTGAAGACATCTTTATCACCTCAGGCCACTTTGAATGAGCATCCACTGCTATTAAGAACATTGAGTCCATGAATGGACCAGCGAAATCAATGTGCACCCGTTGCCATGGAGAGGAGGGCCACTCCCATGGGTGCAGAGGGGCATGTGGTGGTGCATTTTGGACCTTCTGGCATCCTAAGCAGCTCTTAGTTAGGTCTTCGATTTGTTGATCGATTCCCGGCCACCACACATAAGCCCTAGCAAGGCTTTTCATTTTCACTCCCCCCAGATGACCTTCATGTAGCTCCTTTAGCACTCTCTCCCTTAACTTGGGTGAAATCACCACTCTGGATCCACACATCACTGTCCCCTGGCATACTGACAGCTGTTCTCTTCTGGATGAGAATGCTGGCAACAGTGAGTCGCCATGTGTTGGCCATCCCCTCACCGTCAATTCATATACCCGTGACAGCGTCGGATCATTGCGGGTCTCCTTCTCTATATCCGCGTTTGTTACTGGCAATCGTTCAATTATCGACGAGTAAAATATCTCGATAGGGTCCACTGCTGGTGCTTCCTCCACCGTAGGCAGTGGCAGGCGTGATAGCCCATCAGCGTTCCCATGCTGTTTCGTGCCTTTATATTCTATTTCATATTGATTCGCCCCTAGAAACAGGGACCATCTTTGTAACCGCTGTGCAGTCATTACTGGCACGCCCTTCTTAGGATTAAAGATGGAGACAAGTGGTTGGTGGTCAGTCAGCAAGGTGAACTTCTGCCCATGCAGCTAATGGTTGAATTTTTTTACTCCCCATACTAGGCTGAGGGCCTCCGTGTCAATCTGGGTGTAGTTGCGCTCGGCTGAGGTTAGTGACCGAGACGCAAAGGCCACTGGCCTCTCCAACCCGTCTGGGAATTTGTGCGACAGCACCGCTCCAATGCCGTAGGGTGATGCATCACATGCCAAACGAATTGGTAGTGCTGGGTTGAAATTGGCCAACACCTCTTTTGATGTGATCAATTCTTTACACTTCTGGAAAGCTCGTCTACGTTCGTCATCCCACTTCCATGGTACCCCTGTTTGCAGTAGTGTGTTCAGCGGGTGTAGTACCATAGACAAATTTGGTAAGAACTTGTGGTAATAGTTTATCAGCCCGAGGAACGACCTCAGTTGTGACACATTTTCCGGTGCTAGAGCCTTGACTACTGCCTCAATCTTGTCAGGGGACTTATGTAACCCCTCTTCATCGATGACGTGGCCGCAATACGAGATCTGTTTCTGGAAAAACTCGCATTGTGGCGATTAGCTCGTAGCCCATATTCCTTTAATCTGGCGAGCACCTTCTCCAAGTTAGCGAGGTGATCACCGTCATTTTCACCCGTGACCAAGATGTCGTCCAAATAACACTGGGTCCCTGGAATCCCTTGCAGGACCTGATCCATCGCCCTTTGCCAGATAGCCGGAGCCGAGGCTACTCCAAACACCAGCCGGTTGTATTGATAGAGACCTTTATGGGTGTTGATCGTAAGGTAATGTTTCGAAGCTTCTTCTACCTCCATTTGCAAGTACGCCTGGGCTAGATCAATTTTGGTGAAGCGTTTACCACCAGATAGCGAGGCGAAAATATCCTCAATTCGTGGAAGCGGATATTGCACCGTGTGAAGGACTGGGTTCACTGTCACCTTAAAATCCCCACAGATGCGGACCTACTTTGGTTCCCCAGGCGTATTACTCAACGACCTCTTCATTACAGGGACGATGGGTGTAGCCCACTCGCTCCAGTCCACTTTGGACAGTACTCCTGAACGTTCCAACCCTTCCAGCTCTGCTTCAACCGCTGGTCTGATCGCATAAGACACTGGTCTGGCCTTCAGAAACTTTGGGCTTGCATTATCCTCTATTTTAATTGTTGCTGTTATTCCTTTTAGTGTTCCTAGTCCCTCCTGGAACACTTCTTTTGCGTCAGTTAGCATTTTTGACAGTCATCCAGGTGTGACGTCGTCATCCTTTTTGGCCTCCACCTTCAGTGCCTGTATGGAATGCCAATCTAAATGTATCTTCCGGATCCACTCACGTCCTAGCAGTGGTGGTCCTCCATTTGGCAATACATATATATCCATTTTAGGTATTTCCTGACCTTTATATGTCACTTTCACCCTTATTTTTCCTTTGGGGTAGACTTTTTGCCCCGTATACGTCTTCAAGACAATCTCTGTAGCTTTCAAGGGTATGTGTGAAAATAGCCGCTTGTAGTCTCTTTGATTTATGACTGTTAGAGCTGACCCTGTGTCCAATTCCATTTCCACTTGGGCTCCGTCTAGCTTGTGTGTAACCCAGATAGTCTGGTGATCCTCTATTTCGGTTACATTATGTAGTTTCAGACAACCCAGCTCCTTGCTTCCGGAGTCTGTGTCACTTTTCTGTTCGTCTGAACCACTGTCCATCACCTGGTGTACCTTTTTGTACTTCTCCTGTGGAGATTTCTTACTGTTGGTTTTCTTCCCAGACCTGCAGACTCTTGCTGTGTGTCCTGCTTTCCCACACTGTCTGCACACTTGGTCCTTGAACCAACAATCTTTCTGGTCATGTGTTGTTCTGCCGCAGCGATAGCACTTCCCTGTTCCATAGGTCATTTCGTTGGTGCCGTATTTTTGCGGTCTCCGTTGTATCTCTGCAGCGCCCCTTGCGGCTGCTTCGTGTGATACTGCCATATTGAAAGCTTTGTCCAGCGTAAGGTCCTTTTCTGATAGAAGCCGTTTCTGGGTTCCTTCACTTTGTAGCCCACACACAAACTTGTCCCTTAACGTGTCTGCTAGTCCCGCTCCAAACTGGCAGTATTTCGATAGCTTGCGCAGTTCCGTTAGGTACTCAGCATTGCTTTCGTCTTTGTGTTGGTTCCTTTTATGGAACTTAAATCGTTCTGCTATCAGCAGCGGTGTGGGGCTTAAGTGGTCCTGTAGGATTTCTACTATGCTTTCAAAATCCTTGTTTACCGGCTTCTCTGGGGTTATTAGATTTCGCAGCAACCCATAAGTTTTTGCACCCATGGAATTTAACAGAACCAGTGCTTTATTAGCATCTGGCACTTCATTCGCCCTGCAGTACACCTCAATACGTTCCACATATGTCGCCCAATCTTCGACTTCATTGTCGAACGTAGAGATACTGCCACTCTTCAGCATCCTTGGTTATGCGTTAACTATCCCCAATGGCACCTCCCGCGCTTCCCCTCCTTCTCCGCTGGCACAAAATGGCGTCTCCCGCGCTTTCCTTCCTTCCCGCGCTCGCCAGTCTTCTCCGCTGCGGCTTCGCAAAATGGTGTTGTAATGTGGGAAACAGTGGCTGAGGCTAGTGGTGAAGTTGGTGGGAGATGGCATTTAAAGATGCATTCACTGACCTTGACCACTCGTGTTAGGTCATTGAGCTTCTTGCGGCACTGCATCCATGTCCTCAGGGCTTGACTCCTGGCATTAACCTCTATGCCTATCTGCTCCCACGGCCTTCTGAGCATGTGCCTGGAGGGCCCCCTGCAGATATAGGACATCTCTCCTATTTTCCACCTCCTCCACCAATCGCTGGCTGGACGCTAAAATCATGTTAAGCGCAGTTGGCCTGCTGCCTATGTTTCAATCAACAGGCACGAAGTAATGGCGCATCGCAATCCCTGCACCCGTTTCCGGGGCTATCTAATTTAGCCCCCCTCCTGTCTCCACTCTATGCCAGATAACCGCCCCTCAAAAGGATAAATGAAAGGCAATTGCTGAGCCTGCCCATTTTGGCAGGGCACTGGAAAGTAAACCACTTACCATGAAGCTTTTTCACCACAACAGTGTAGGTTAAAGAGCTCTTAGACAAGGTTTCCAACATTTTGAAAAGTTTTATGAGGTAATAGGACAAGATTATTTCCACTGGTTGCTGATTTGGTAACAGCTGGGCATAGATTCAGGTTAATCAATAGAACAGTGAATGGGGAAGTTAGAAGAAATACTTTCACACAAAGAGTTGTTAGAACATGGATTGTTTTCCCAAAAGTAGCCATTGAGGAAGAGATTATTGGGGTAATCTGAACCAAACCCGCCTGGAGGGAAACATAGAAACATAGAAGATAGGAGCAGGAGTAGGCCATTCGGCCCTTCGAGCCTGCTCCGCCATTCAACGAGATCATGGCTGATCATCCAAACCCTAGCACCCAGGCCCTACACCGACAGCCATCCCACCCCTGATTTTACTTTCCATTGCCTTGAGATGGAAAGCACAAAGCCCTTACACTCCAAGCTGGTACAGCCATGTAGTTGACCAGAGAAGGCCTTGACAATCCTGCTGCCTCCTTTTGCTCCAGATATGCTGGGAGGGTGCCCATTTGGAAGACCACGCATTAGAAGTTAGGGTTGTGCATGTGCCTGGTCTCCTTTAGATTGGAGGGCCTGACAGGGATAGGATTTCCCTCTTTAACTGAACTTTACATTTGTGAAACCGTAGTGATTGGCAATTAACAGATAGCAGTGATCATTAATCACTGGCTAAGTGTTAATCTACTGTGTAGTTGAGCTCTATGAGCAACTGAAACTGGTTTGTGACCTAATTTGGTAGGAGTATAAAAAAAGAGGTAGAAGTGAGAGCACACCAGTTTGAGCTGAGAGCACACCACACACTGAGTGAAAAAACAGTACTTCTGTCAGAGGAAGAGCAGATTAATTAAAATTTAAGTAGATAAATTTAACTAACATTTATAATAAGAATGGCAGCATATGAAGGGACACTGATGTGCGGTTCCTGCAGGATCGGGGAGCTTAGAGTAGCAGATGTTAACTCGGACAAATGCATCTTTGGGAAGAGTCCCTAACTGAGATTATTTAAGTTTAACATCTTAGATAGAACCTGAGATGGAGTTGGAGAAAATCCAACACATTAGGGAGGGAAAGAGGTTTCTAGAGCAAGAGTTTCAGAGAGTAGTCACCCCACTGAGAGTCGGGCAGCTACCAGTGGTCGAGTAATGAGAGGTGAATATACACAGAGGTCGGAGAGAGTGAGAAGGGACAGGCTAGAGCAGGAATGTCCAGAACAAGTTGCCCTGTCTAACAAGTTTGAAGAACTAACTTCCTTTGGGGAGGATGAGGACTCTAGGCAGGACCATCAAATGGATTACATTGGCACTAAAAACATGCAATGGCTTAAGGTGGGGAGATTAGAAATTCAGTTAGGAATGTAATAGTTACAGTGACGTGAGGGGTTGGAGTTGTAAGGGGCAGCATGCAAGAAGGCCATGTGATGGGAGTTTCAAACAGTAACTCCACTTGGGAGTTATGGAGCCACTAAGCCACAGTGCACTGTGAATGCAGACTTGCCATTCTATTTAAGAAAGGAAGGTAATCAGTGAATGCGGTCCAATGTCAAAGTGAAAAGGAGAAGGTGGTATTTCTCTTACCTTGACTACCTTGATTAGGTCACTAAACTTTCACTGTCCGGAGAGTCAGAAAGGTGGCACATAATGCCACTGCCACCTCCTTCCACATGAATCTGGTGATTGTTTTCGGTGGCCTACAAAGGTAGGTGGAGAAGCAAGTGAATGAGTTAGGAAGGGCAGATTAAAAACATTGAAGGTAGGTGGGGGAGGGCTGAAGGAGTTAGGGAGGACAAGTTTAAAACATTGATTTAAGCATCAGGACATTAGCGATATAATTCTGCAATCAATTACAATGATACTTTTTCGCTGCCAGGTGAAGAGAAAGAGGAATCAATGGCAATGTACTTGTTGATGTGGTTCTGCGGGATGGACCGAAAGCGAGTGGGTACTGATTTTACCAGGACTGCTGAAGTCTATATTATGTCACTGTACGAGGAGCCCCGCATGCGCTATGTCGTCAATGTTAATTTAGTCATTTGTATGGGTGCTACCCTCTTTCTTTACTGTTATTTTGCTTAAGACAATAAAACAATCTTATGCAGCGTGACATTATTACATTTTTTTAAAACTCTTCACACACCTCATCCCATGTGTTAGATATTATAGGTAGACGGCCTCAAGTGAAAGGTGACACTGAAGGTACTAGATTTTATTTGCAGGTTATGATCGAAGGAGGAATTATAATACTGTTTTTAGTTAAGTTTAACACAGGCTCTTTCAGTTATGATGTAATGTCTCAAAAATGGTGTGTACCTCTTCTTGCTGTTTATTTGCCACAAACTAAATAAAGATTTACCAAACAGCTTGCATGAAAAATAGTTCTCATTTAGACAACAACAACAACTTGCATTTATATAATGCATTTAACTTAGATAAATATGCAGAGCTGCTTCACAAAAGCATAAACACGGGCTCATGGTGGACATGCTCAGAACGTTCTTTTCAAACGAGCCGGGATGGATTAAACATTGAGACACCGACACAGTCCCAGCTACAAGAAACTTGTGCAGCAGATATGTTTCAAATATATCTACATACTTTCAATACATTGCTGAGGTTTAAATCTTTGTCGTTGAAGATGCCTCTAATCTTTAAAATCTAGAGGGAAATTTATGGCAGACCATTTAGATGAGGTAAACTGAACCTTACATACCTTAGTGGGTATCACCAACTCTTCAACTGGCTTTGGTAGTGCTACAGACTTTTCTTCAGTCATAGACTTGTCCCGCGAATAATCTGAAACATGGAACGGTAAATCTGATAATGATTCATAAATGGCCATCTAAATAATTAAGAAATCAACACCTTCAGGTTATCCATAAGCTTCATTCTTAATTCATCCAGTACCTGATCAACAAATCTTTTAATTTAAAGGCCCGTTTAAACACGAGAGGCAAGTTCTTCCATTCCCTTTACACCCAATTTCAGGTACACCTGGGGTCGGGGAGAAAATTGGACTTCCTGCTGGCCATTGCAACTTCCAGGAAGTTCTGCCATCGTGGCATTAAAATGCATCTGCTCAGAAATGGGAGGAGTATTCAAAGTGGGTGATAATAAACGGTTTATGTAATATGCTGTATTTCCCATTGTTACTGCTATAATACTGAACACAAGGAAAATCAACATGTTACTGGCATCCAGCCTTCTGTACACAGTAGTGCCAGTAGCTATAGGGGAAGAGAGGCATGCCAGTTCAGAAGCAGAACATTTAGTTAGAAGTTTCAAATAGGCAGTTCATATAATTAAGTCAAGAACATTGACTCATAAGATGCCACCTTTTTCAATAACACATATCGCACAGCATTTCTGCATGTACACCCACTGATTTGTTGGTGGATAGAGAGCCACATACCTGATTAAATATAATGAGGCCTAATCTTGTGGTGCTACTCACAGCTTCAGAGAAGAGAAGACATGTTTGGGAAATTGGAGGCCAGTTTTGGTTCATGACCACAGGAATGAATTGGAATGCTTGGTCCCTTGAATGATAATTCAAGGAGTTGGACGTGTGATTTATCAGGTGGGATTTCTGCTTGATTTGGTAGGCTTAACGCCTGCCTGACTTGGATGCCACTGATACTAATGACTTTTCTCGAGTCAAACTAATTTAAATGTTTTCAGTGGGTTCTTGCCAGTAAGTTTCTAGTCCAACAAGGAAAGACGCATTGCTTGATTTAATTCTGGGAAATGAAGTGGGGCAAATAGCTATTATGAGAGTAGAGAAACAATTGGCAAATAGTGGCCACAACATAGTTAGCTTTAATGTCAGAATAGAAAAGGATGATGATGAGTCAAAGGTAGGAGTGTTGAACTGGAAAAAGGTGAAGATCAATTATAACTTGCATTTAGTTCAGCAAGACAAATTAACTGGGCAGAAAAGTTGGCAAACTGTACAATGAATCAGCAATGGGAATCTGCAAATACATGCTGTATAGAGTACAAACTAAATATATTCCTAAAAAAATGAAAAGGAATTAAAGAATAGAGTTCTGTGGATAAATAGAGAGATTAAAACTAAACTGAAGCTTAAATGAGAATCTACAGCATGTACATTGGAACCTTTTATTGTGATGTATGGCTGCTGTTTAGTTTTGAATGTGGCAGTTATTGAACAACAGTCTCCTCTGATGAAGAGATTCGTGTACAGCTCAGTGTGATCTCACTAAACCCATTTTCGACACGGTCTGAATGTTACCAGGTTACCTGGCAACAGAAAAAGCCTCAGAAAACAAACTTATTTTTTCAGTAACTGATAAATCTCTCTGAGATTGATACCTGAAGTCCCGTCAGGTAATCGAGATGGCTTCGTCAGTTTTCAACATCAGCCATGCGTCCACCACCCCGTCACAAAATGAGAAATTGTCGACAGTGGAGAGAACCTCGCTGTACATGAATCTGCAAGACCTGCAATGCTTCCTCAACAAGGTGTGTATGCCTAGGTCGCTGTCTGTTAGTGGTTGCCAAAGGTGGGTTCTATTAGGGGTTCACTGGAGATGGGTCTGGCATGAGAGAAAGTTGCGCCTTGGCTGCTAAGGCAGGGGCTTTTCAGGGCCCCCAGTAGGAAGGAAGCTGTCGAGGGCTGCCCAGGGAAAGGGTCTGTAAACTTCGATCAAGTTAGGCTTATATTCGCTAGAGTTTAGAAGAATGAGAGGGGATCTCATTGAAACTTATAAAATTCTAACAGGACTAGACAGACTAGATGCAGGAAGGCTGTTCCCGATGGCAGGGGAGTCCAGAACCAGGGGTCACAGTCTAAGGATAAGGGGTAGGCCATTTGGACTGAGATGAGGAGGAATTTATTCACCCAGAGAGTGGTGAACCTGTGGAATTCTCTACCACAGAAGGCAGTTGAGGCCAATTCATTAAATATATTCAAGAAGAAGTTAGATATATTTCTTAAGGCTAAAGGAATCAAGGGGTATGGGGAGAAAGCAGGGACAGGGTACTGAATTTGGATGATTAGCCATGATCGCATTGAATGACGGAGCAGGCTCGAGGGGTCAAATGCCCTACTCCTGCTCCTATCTTCTATGTTTCTATGATCAAGCATTGCTAATTTTTCAATAATATTCTGCCGGTTTCTTTCTGTCTACTTCAGCATGAACCTGCTCTGCGAAAGCAACCAAAGAAACAATGGAAAAGCTGCTAACACAGCAACCGCAACGGCAGTCTCAAATTACATACTTTTCAGTTGTTTTAATGTTGCCGTTTGCACCAGAACAAAACGGGGATCAGTTGTAGAGTTAATATCTGGTAGCAGAGGGGCAGCAACTGGGCATGGAACACCCAAATTATCTGGGTCAAATTCAGTGCCAGATTTATACTGCTTTAGGGTTTGTTGTAGTGACTCACAGTTCAGGGTCCTTGCTGTGACACCTTGGAATCCTTGGTAATGTTCAGGGTTGAGGTCACAAGATGGTAGCAACTCAGAGTTCCACTATTACTTAAAGAAAATCTATGGCTAAAATAAGGATCCTGAAAAGATGCTGGGAGATACGAGCATATGAACATTTTTAATAGGGTGGATGTTAGTTTGGGCCCATTCTCACGATAACATAGAAACATAGAAGATAGGAGCAGGAGTAGGCCATTCGGCCCCTCAAGCCTGCTCCGCCATTCAATGCGATCATGACTGATCATCCAAATTCAGTACCCGGTCCCTGCTTTCTCCCCATATCCCTTGATCCCTTTAGCCTTAAGGAATATATCCAACTCCTTCTTGAATATATTTAATGAATTGGCCTCTACTGCCTTCTGTGGTAGAGAATTCCACAGGTTCACCACTCTCTGGGTGAAGAAATTCCTCCTCATTGCTGTCCTAAATGGCCTACCTCTTATCCTTAGACTGTGACCCCTGGTTCTGGACTCCCCCGCCATCGGGAACATCCTTCCTGCATCTAGTCTGTCCAGTCCTGTTAGAATTTTATAAGTTTCAATGAGATCCCCTCTCATTCTTCTAAACTCCAGCGAGTACAAGCCCAATTGACCCAATCTCTCCTCATACGTCATTCCTGCCATCCCAGGTATCAGCCTGGTGAATTTCGCTGAACTCCTTCCATGGCAAGAACATCCTTCCTCAGATAAGGTGACCAAAACTGCACACAATACTCAAGGTGTGGTCTCACCAAGGCCCTGTACAACTGCAGCAAGACATCCTTGTTCTTGTACTCAAACCCTCTCGCTACGAAGGTCAACATACCATTTGCCTTCTTAACCGCCTGCTGCACCTGCATGCTTACCTTCAGCGACTGGTGCACAAGGACACCCAGGTCTCGTTGCACTTCCCCTTCTCCCAATCTATTGCCATTCAGATAATAATCTGCCTTCCTGTGTGTGGCCGCACCAAGAGGCCTGAGGATTGGTGGAAATTGTTCCTTGGGCTTCATCAGTATACGCAGAGCAAGCTGCCGGTGCAGGCCATGCTTTCATAGGCAGCTCGCCCGAGCGAAGAAATCAATGTTGGGCTGGGAAATCAATGTTGGGGTACCTGCCTCGCCAGCAGCAGCCTTCAGGTAAGTCGCAGAAGGAGGGACTAGAGCGGGCAATGGGGGATGGGACGCCGGTTGAGACTCTCGGCTCCACATTAAAAAAAAAATGTAATTTACCTTTCACTGGCGGCCGCCGGGGTCACTGAAGGAACCTGAGCGGAGAAGTCTGAACTTATGCCTCGCCCATCGGTGAATAATTTCACCAAGGGGTCATAGAGCTCAGTTTTAATGCAGCCAACAGGCGTGCTTTTAGGCGTGCGGGGGGTTAAAATCACCAAACCTGGGTGTCGGGACCCCCCCTGCCTGGTTCCCGCCTCCACGCCATTTAACCTAGGTGTGTCTGATGGACGCGAATGTTGCAGGCGGGACTGGTCTTTAGGGCCCTTAAGCAGCACTGATTGGCCTTTCTAATCCCATTTTAACAGGCCCTTGCCTGTTTAACCCTTTTCCCACATAAAACACGCCTGGTGGGGATCACGCCTGTGAAACCTGGCGTGAACACTATTGGCTTGCTGACTATCAGCTGCAGGTCCAACATTAAAGAGGATATTTGATCAGTCATCATTTGCAGGTGGCAGGACTTTGTTGTCTCAGGCCTGGGGCAACTTTTACCAGGCCTAACCACACCTGTGGAAGGTTGGAGCCTCACACACTTCTCTAGTGTGACCTCCTACGAGACCCCTCTCGCCACCCTCACTCAGCACTTCCTCAACTGAGGCATCTACCAGAAGCATGGGAGACCTTTTTTTCCTTCCCTTCTTGCCATTAGAGGACCTCTAGCACCAGGCGCGGCAGTAGCAGAACCAGGAACAACAGCAGCACCAGCAACAGCAGCAGCAGCAGCGGGAGCGACAGGCTGCTGCTCACCCACCTGAGGCAGCACAGGCCAGAAGGGGCCAATGCATGGAAGCCCATCGGCGCAGGAGATACCCCCGAAACAGGGTCTACAGACACAGGGTCAGCTACCTCAACATGACTGAGCAGCAGTGCCAAAGGCGGCTCCGACTTTCGCGACAGGTAGTGACTGACATCTGCGCAATGATACAGTAAGACCTGCTGCCCAGAGGACCAGGTGGACACTCCTTACCAGTGGCCATCAAAGTCATCACCGCACTCAACTTTTTTGCCTCAGGCTCATTCCAGGGATCAGCAGCAGACATCAGCGGCATCTCCCAGTCGGCCGCACACACTTGCATCAAGCAGGTAACCGATGCCCTCTTTGCCCTCGCGCACAATCACATCCATTTCACCAGGGATCGCGCAAATGTGACGGCGCAAGCGGTTGGATTAGGTCATCTGGCAGACTTTCCAAGGGTGCAGGGCATCATTGACTGCACACATGTGGCCCTTAGGGCACCCCATCGCAATCCAGGTATTTTTGTCAACCGCAAGGGCTTCCACTCCCTTAACGTTCAGCTGGTGTGTGACCACAAGAAGGAGATTTTGCATGTTTGTGCCAAGTACCCTGGCAGTTGCCATGACTCCTTCATACTGCGCCAGTCTAGTGTGCCTCCGCTATTCAGTCCGCCAGACCAACTTGTCGGATGGCTGCTTGGAGTCAAGGGCTATCCCCTGAGGACTTGGCTAATGACGCCGTTGAAGTGGACAGCCAACGAAGCTGAGGAGCGCTACAACTCCAGCCACATTTCCACTAGATCCGTAATCCAGCAAACCATCAGCTTGCTGAAGATGCGCTTCAGATGCCTGGATAGATCAGGTGGAGCCCTACAGTACTCAGCAGCCATGGTCTGCAGAATCGTCGTGGTTTGCTGTGCATTCCACAATATGGCACAGCATCGTGGCTTGCAGATGATGATGATGGAGATGGAGATGGAGATAGGAAGAAGGAAGAAGAAAGAAGAAGGAAGAAGAAGAAGGAAAGAAGAAAGATGAAGAAGAAGGAAGAAGAAGGAAAGAAGAAGGAAGGAAGAAATAAGAAGAAAGAAGGAAGAAGAAGGAAAGAAGAAAGAAGAAGGAAAACAGGAGAAGAGAAGGAAAGCAGAAACAAGAAGGAAAGAAGAAAGAAAGAAGGAAAGAAGAAAGAAAGGAATAAGAAAGAAGAAAGAAGAAGGGAAGAAGGAAGAATGAAGAATGAAAGAAGAAGGAAGGAAAGAAGAAGGAAGAAGGAAAGAAGACGGAAATAAGGAAGAAGAAGGAAAGAAGGAAGAAGGAAAGGAAGAAGAAGGAAACAAGGAAAGAAGAAAGGAAAAAGGAAAGAAAGAAGAAAGATGAAAGATGAAAGAAGGAAAGAAAGGAAAAAGGAAAGAAGGAAGAAGAAAAGATTCAAGAAGAAAAGTAGGAAAGAAGGAAGAAGAAAGAAGTAGGAAAGAAGAAAGAAGGAAGGAATAAGGAAGAAGGAAGAAGGAAAGGAGGAAGAAGGAAAGGAGGAAGAATGAAGAAGGAAAGAAGAAGGAAGGAAAGAAGAAGGAAGAAGGAGAGAAGAAAGAAGAAGGAAAGAAGAAAGAAGACGGAAATAAGGAAGAAGAAGGAAGAAGGAAAGAAGGAAGAAGGAAAGGAAGAAGAAAGAAGAAAGAAGAAAGAAGAAAGAAGAAAGAAGAAAGGAGAAAGAAGAAAGAAGAAGGAAAGAAGGAAAGAAGAAAGGAAAAAGGAAAAAAGGAAAGGAAGAAGAAAAGATTCAAGAAGAAAAGTAAGAAAGAAGGAATAAGAAAGAAGGAAGAAGGAAGGAAGAAGGAAGAAGGAAAGGAGGAAGAAGAAAGGAAAAGGAAAGGGGGAAGAAGAAAGAAGAAGGAAAGATGGAAGGAAAGAAGGAAGAAGAAGGAAAGAAGGAAGAAAGAAGGAGCAGGAAGAAGTAGAAAGAAGAAGGAAGTAGAAAGAAGGAAAGAAGGAAGAAGGAAAGAAGGAAGAAGAAGGAAGAAGGAATGAAGAAGAAAGGAAGAAGAAAGGAAGAAGAAAGGAAGAAGAAAGAAGGAAGAAGGAAAGAAGAAAGAAGAAGGAAAGAAGGAAGAAGAAGGAATGAAGAAGAAAGGAAGAAGAAAGAAGGAAAGAAGGAAGAAGGAAAGAAGAAAGAAGAAGGAAAGAAGGAAGAAAAAAGAACAAGGAAAGAAGGAAGAAGAAGGAAAGAAAGAAGAAAGAAGAAGGAAAGAAGAAAGAAGGAAAGAAGGAAAGAAGAAGGAAAGAAGAAGGAAAGAAGAAGGAAGAAGGAAAGAAGAAGGAAAGAAGAAAGAAGAAGGAAAGAAGAAGGAAAGAAGAAGGAAGAAGGAAAGAAGAAGGAAAGAAGAAAGAAGAAGGAAAGAAGAAGGAAAGAAGAAAAGAAGAAGAAAGAAGGAAAGAAGGAAGAAGGAAAGAAGGAAGAAGAAGGAAAGAAGGAGGAAAGAAGAAGGAAAGAAGAAGGAAAGAAGAAGGAAAGAAGGAAGAAGAAGGAAAGAAGAAAGAAGAAAGAAGAAAGGAGAAGGAAGAAGGAAAGAAGGAAGAAGGAAAGAAGGAAGAAGGAGGAAACAAGAAGGAAAGAAGAAGGAAAGAAGGAAGAAGAAGGAAAGAAGGAAGAAGAAGGAAAGAAGAAGGAAAGAAGAAAGAAGAAAGGAGAAGGAAGAAGGAAAGAAGGAAGAAGGAAAGAAGGAAGAAACAAGGAAGAAAGAAGGAAGAAAGAAGAAGGAAAGAAGAAGGAAAGAAGAAGGAAAGAAGAAGGAAAGGAGGAAAGAAGAAGGAAAGAAGAAGAAGGAAAGGAAAGAAGGAAAGAAGGAAGAAGAAGGAAAGAAGAAAGAAGAAGGAAAGAAGGAAGAAGAAGGAAAGAAGGAAGAAACAAGGAAGAAAGAAGGAAGAAAGAAGAAGGAAAGAAGAAGGAAAGGAGGAAAGAAGAAGGAAAGAAGAAGAAGGAAAGGAAAGAAGGAAAGAAGAAGGAAAGAAGGAAGAAGAAGGAAAGAAGAAAGAAGAAGGAAAGAAGAAAGAAGAAGGAAAGAAGAAAGAAGAAGGAAAGAAGAAAGGAGAAGGAAGAAGGAAAGAAGGAAGAAAGGAAGAAGGAGGAAAGAAGGAGGAAAGAAGAAGGAAAGAAGAAGGAAAGAAGAAGGAAAGAAGAAGGAAAGAAGAAGGAAAGAAGAAGGAAAGAAGGAAGAAGAAGGAAAGAAGAAGGAAAGAAGAAAGAAGAAGGAAGAAAGAAGAAGGAAAGGAGAAGGAAAGAAGAAGGAAAGGAGGAAAGAAGAAAGGAGAAGGAAGAAGGAAGAAGGAAAGAAGGAAGAAGAAGGAAAGAAGAAAAAAGAAGGAAAGAAGAAAGAAGAAGGAAAGAAGGAAGAAGGAAAGAAGGAAGAAGGAAAGAAGGAAGAAGGAAGAAGATGGAAAGAAGGAGGAAAGAAGGAGGAAAGAAGAAGGAAAGAAGAAGGAAAGAAGGAAGAAGAAGGAAGAAGAAGGAAGAAGGAAAGAAGGAAGAAGGAAAGAAGGAAGAAGGAAAGAAGGAAAGAAGGAAGAATGAAAGAAGGAAGAATGAAAGAATGAAAGAAGGAAGAAGAAGCAAAGAAGGAAGAAAGAAGGTAGAAAGAAGGAAAGAAGAAGGAAAGAAGGAAAGAAGAAGGAAAGAAGAAAGGAGAAGGAAGAAGGAAAGAAGGAAGAAGGAAAGAAGGAAGAATGAAAGAAGGAAGAATGAAAGAATGAAAGAAGGAAAGAAGGAAAAAGAAGGAAGAAGGAAGAAAGAAGAAGGAAAGAAGAAGGAAAGAAGAAGGAAAGAAGAAGGGAAGAAGAAGGAAAGAAGGAAGAAGAAGGAAAGAAGAAAGCAAGAAGAAAGAAGAAGGAAAGAAGAAAGAAGAAAGGAGAAGGAAAGAAGGAAGAAGGAAAGAAGGAAGAAGGAAAGAAGGAAAGAAGAAGGAAAGAAGGAAGAAAGAAGGAAGAAAGAAGAAGGAAAGAAGAAGGAAAGAAGAAGGAAAGAAGAAGGAAAGAAGAAGGAAAGAAGGAAGAAAGAAGGAAGAAAGAAGAAGGAAAGAAGAAAGAAGAAGGAAAGAAGGAAGCAAGAAGGAAGAAGAAGGAAAGAAGAAGGAAAGAAGAAGGAAAGAAGGAAGAAGAAGGAAAGAAGAAAGCAAGAAGAAAGAAAGAAGAAAGGAGAAGGAAAGAAGGAAGAAGGAAAGAAGGAAGAAGAAGGAAAGAAGGAAGAAAGAAGGAAGAAAGAAGAAGGAAAGAAGAAGGAAAGAAGAAGGAAAGAAGAAGGAAAGAAGAAGGAAAGAAGGAAGAAAGAAGAAGGAAAGAAGAAAGAAGGAAAGAAGAAGAAAAGAAGAAGGAAAGAAGAAGGAAAGAAGAAGGAAAGAAGAAGGAAAGAAGAAAGGAGAAGGAAGAAGGAAAGAAGGAAGAAGGAAAGAAGGAAGAATGAAAGAAGGAAGAATGAAAGAATGAAAGAAGAAGAAGGAAAGAAGGAAGAAGGAAGAAGGAAAGAAGAAGGAAAGAAGAAGGAAAGAAGGAAAGAAGAAAGAAGAAGGAAAGAAGAAAGAAAGAAGAAGAAAGAAGAAGAAAAGAAGAAGGAAAGAAGAAAGAAGAAGGAAAGAAGAAAGAAGGAAAGAAGAAAGAAGAAGGAAAGAAGAAGGAAAGAAGGAAGAAAGAAGAAGGAAAGAAGAAAGAAGAAGGAAAGAAGAAGAAAGAAGAAGAAAAGAAGAAGGAAAGAAGAAGGAAAGAAGGAAGCAAGAAGGAAGAAGAAGGAAAGAAGGAAGAAAGAAGAAGGAAAGAAGAAGGAAAGAAGAAGGAAAGAAGAAGGAAAGAAGAAGGAAAGAAGAAGGAAAGAAGGAAGAAGAAGGAAAGAAGAAAGCAAGAAGAAAGAAGAAGGAAAGAAAGAAGAAAGGAGAAGGAAAGAAGGAAGAAGGAAAGAAGGAAGAAGAAGGAAAGAAGAAGGAAAGAAGGAAGAAGAAGGAAAGAAGAAGGAAAGAAGGAAGAAAGAAGAAGGAAAGAAGAAGGAAAGAAGAAGGAAAGAAGGAAGAAGAAGGAAAGAAGAAAGCAAGAAGAAGAAGGAAAGAAGAAAGAAGAAAGGAGAAGGAAAGAAGGAAGAAAGAAAGAAGAAAGAAGAAGGAAAGAAGAAGGAAAGAAGAAGGAAAGAAGAAAGAAGAAGGAAAGAAGAAAGAAGAAGGAAAGAAGGAAGAAGGAAGAAAGAAGAAGGAAAGAAGAAAGAAGAAGGAAGAAGAAGGAAAGAAGAAAGAAGAAGGAAGAAGAAGGAAAGAAGGAAGAAGAAGGAAAGAAGGAGGAAAGAAGAAGGAAAGAAGAAGGAAAGAAGAAAGAAGAAGGAAAGAAGAAAGAAGAAGGAAAGAAGAAAGAAGAAGGAAAGAAGGAAGAAGAAGGAAGAAGAAGGAAAGAAGAAAGAAGAAGGAAGAAGAAGGAAAGAAGGAAGAAGAAGGAAAGAAGGAGGAAAGAAGAAGGAAAGAAGAAGGAAAGAAGAAAGAAGAAGGAAAGAAGAAAGAAGAAGGAAAGAAGGAAGAAGGAAAGAAGGAAGAAGAAGGAAAGAAGAAAGAAGAAGGAACGAAGAAAGAAGAAGGAAAGAAGAAAGAAGGAAGAAAGAAGAAGGAAAGAAGAAGGAAGAAGCAGGAAAGAAGGAAGAAGAAGGAAAGAAGAAAGAAGAAGGAAAGAAGGAAGAAGGAAGAAGGAAAGAAGGAGGAAAGAAAAAGGAAAGAAGGAAAGAAGAAAGAAGAAGGAAAGAAGAAAGAAGAAGGAAAGAAGAAAGAAGAAAGAAGAAGGAAGAAGGAAGAAGGAAGAAAGAAGAAGGAAAGAAGAAAGGAGAAGGAAGAAGAAAGAAGGAAAGAAGAAAGAAGAAGGAAAGAAGGAAGAAGGAAGAAGAAGGAAAGAAGGAGGAAAGAAGAAGGAAAGAAGAAGGAAAGAAGAAAGGAGAAGGAAGAAGGAAAGAAGAAGGAAAGAAGGAAGAAGAAGGAAGAAGAAGGAAGAAGGAAAGAAGGAAGAAGGAAAGAAGGAAGAATGAAAGAAGGAAGAATGAAAGAATGAAAGAAGAAAGAAGAAGGAAAGAAGGAAAGAAGAAGGAAAGAAGAAGGAAAGAAGGAAGAAGAAGGAAAGAAGAAAGCAAGAAGAAAGAAGAAAGGAGAAGGAAAGAAGGAAGAAGGAAAGAAGGAAGAAGGAAAGAAGGAAAGAAGAAGGAAAGAAGGAAGAAAGAAGGAAGAAAGAAGAAGGAAAGAAGAAGGAAAGAAGAAGGAAAGAAGAAGGAAAGAAGGAAGAAAGAAGAAGAAAAGAAGAAGGAAAGAAGAAGGAAAGAAGGAAGCAAGAAGGAAGAAGAAGGAAAGAAAGAAGGAAAGAAGAAGGAAAGAAGAAGGAAAGAAGAAGGAAAGAAGAAAGCAAGAAGAAAGAAGAAGGAAAGAAAGAAGAAAGGAGAAGGAAAGAAGGAAGAAGGAAAGAAGGAAGAAGAAGGAAAGAAGGAAGAAAGAAGGAAGAAAGAAGAAGGAAAGAAGAAGGAAAGAAGAAGGAAAGAAGAAGGAAAGAAGGAAGAAAGAAGAAGGAAAGAAGAAAGAAGAAGGAAAGAAGAAGGAAAGAAGAAAGAAAGAAGAAGGAAAGAAGAAAGGAGAAGGAAGAAGGAAAGAAGGAAGAAGGAAAGAAGGAAGAATGAAAGAAGGAAGAATGAAAGAAGGAAGAATGAAAGAAGGAAGAATGAAAGAATGAAAGAAGGAAGAAGAAGGAAAGAAGGAAGAAGGAAGAAAGAAGAAGGAACGAAGAAGGAAAGAAGAAGGAAAGAAGGAAAGAAGAAAAGAAGAAGGAAAGAAGGAAAGAAGAAAGAAGAAGGAAAGAAGAAAGAAGAAGAAAAGAAGAAGGAAAGAAGAAAGAAGAAGGAAAGAAGAAAGAAGGAAAGAAGAAAGGAGAAGGAAAGAAGGAAGAAGGAAAGAAGGAAGAAGAAGGAAAGAAGGAAGAAAGAAGGAAGAAAGAAGAAGGAAAGAAGAAGGAAAGAAGGAAGAAAGAAGGAAAGAAGAAAGAAGAAGGAAAGAAGAAAGAAGAAAGAAGAAGAAAGAAGAAGAAAAGAAGAAGGAAAGAAGAAAGAAAGAAGAAAGAAGAAAGAAGAAAGGAGAAGGAAAGAAGGAAGAAGGAAAGAAGGAAGAAGGAAAGAAGGAAAGAAGGAAGAAGAAGGAAAGAAGGAAGAAAGAAGAAGGAAAGAAGAAGGAAAGAAGGAAGAAGAAGGAAAGAAGAAAGGAGAAGGAAAGAAGGAAGAAGGAAAGAAGGAAGAAGAAGGAAAGAAGGAAGAAAGAAGAAGGAAAGAAGAAGGAAAGAAGGAAGAAAGAAGGAAAGAAGAAAGAAGAAGGAAAGAAGAAAGAAGAAAGAAGAAGAAAGAAGAAGAAAAGAAGAAGGAAAGAAGAAAGAAAGAAGAAAGAAGAAAGAAGAAAGGAGAAGGAAAGAAGGAAGAAGGAAGAAGAAGGAAAGAAGGAAGAAAGAAGAAGGAAAGAAGAAGGAAAGAAGGAAGAAGAAGGAAAGAAGAAAGCAAGAAGAAGAAGGAAAGAAGAAAGAAGAAAGGAGAAGGAAGAAAGAAAGAAGAAAGAAGAAGGAAAGAAGAAGGCAAGAAGAAGGAAAGAAGAAGGAAAGAAGAAAGAAGAAGGAAAGAAGGAAGAAGGAAGAAGGAAAGAAGGAAGAAGAAGGAAAGAAGGAGGAAAGAAGAAGGAAAGAAGGAAAGAAGAAGGAAAGAAGAAAGAAGAAGGAAAGAAGAAAGAAGAAGGAAAGAAGGAAGAAGGAAAGAAGAAGGAAAGAAGAAGGAACGAAGAAGGAAAGAAGAAAGAAGGAAGAAAGAAGAAGGAAAGAAGAAAGAAGAAGGAAGAAGAAGGAAAGAAGGAAGAAGAAGGAAAGAAGGAAGAAGAAGGAAAGAAGGAAGAAGAAGGAAAGAAGAAAGAAGAAGGAAAGAAGAAAGAAGAAGGAAAGAAGGAAGAAGGAAGAAGGAAAGAAGAAGGAAAGAAGGAGGAAAGAAAAAGGAAAGAAGAAGGAAAGAAGAAAGAAGAAGGAAGAAGGAAGAAAGAAGAAGGAAAGAAGAAAGGAGAAGGAAGAAGAAAGAAGGAAAGAAGAAAGAAGAAGGAAAGAAGGAAGAAGAAGGAAAGAAGAAAGAAGAAGGAAAGAAGAAAGGAGAAGGAAGAAGGAAAGAAGGAAAGAAGGAGGAAAGAAGAAGGAAGAAGAAGGAAGAAGAAGGAAGAAGGAAAGAAGGAAGAAGGAAAGAAGGAAGAATGAAAGAAGGAAGAATGAAAGAATGAAAGAAGGAAGAAGAAGGAAAGAAGGAAGAAAGAAGGAAGAAAGAAGAAGGAAAGAAGAAGGAAAGAAGAAGGAAAGAAGAAGGAAAGAAGAAGGAAAGAAGAAGGAAAGAAGAAGGAAAGAAGAAAGGAGAAGGAAGAAGGAAAGAAGGAAGAAGGAAAGAAGGAAGAATGAAAGAAGGAAGAATGAAAGAATGAAAGAAGGAAAGAAGGAAGAAGAAGGAAAGAAGGAAGAAGGAAGAAAGAAGAAGGAAAGAAGAAGGAAAGAAGAAGGAAAGAAGAAGGGAAGAAGAAGGAAAGAAGGAAAGAAGAAAGCAAGAAGAAAGAAGAAGGAAAGAAGAAAGAAGAAAGAAGAAAGGAGAAGGAAAGAAGGAAGAAGGAAAGAAGAAGAAGGAAAGAAGAAGAAGAAGAAAAGAAGGAAAGAAGAAGGAAAGAAGGAAGAAGAAGGAAAGAAGAAAGCAAGAAGGAAGAAAGAAGAAGGAAAGAAGAAGGAAAGAAGAAGGAAAGAAGAAAGCAAGAAGAAAGAAGAAGGAAAGAAGAAGAAAGGAGAAGGAAAGAAGGAAGAAGGAAAGAAGGAAGAAGAAGGAAAGAAGGAAGAAAGAAGGAAAGAAGAAGGAAAGAAGAAGGAAAGAAGAAGGAAAGAAGAAGGAAAGAAGAAGGAAAGAAGAAGAAAGGAAGAAGGAAAGAAGAAAGAAGAAGGAAAGAAGAAGGAAAGAAGAAGGAAAGAAGAAAGGAGAAGGAAGAAGGAAAGAAGGAAGAAGGAAAGAAGGAAGAATGAAAGAAAGAAGAATGAAAGAATGAAAGAAGGAAGAAGAAGGAAAGAAGGAAGGAAGAAAGAAGAAGGAAAGAAGAAGGAAAGAAGAAGGAAAGAAGAAGGAAAGAAGGAAAGAAGAAAGAAGAAAGAAGAAATGAAGAAGAAAGAAGAAGGAAAGAAAGAAGGAAAGAAGAAAGAAGAAGGAAAGAAAGAAGGAAAGAAGAAAGGAGAAGGAAAGAAGGAAGAAGGAAAGAAGGAAGAAGAAGGAAAGAAGGAAGAAAGAAGGAAGAAAGAAGAAGGAAAGAAGAAGGAAAGAAGGAAGAAAGAAGGAAAGAAGAAAGAAGAAGGAAAGAAGAAAGAAGAAGAAAGAAGAAGAAGAAGGAAAGAAGAAGGAAAGAAGAAAGAAAGAAGAAAGGAAGAAAGAAGACGGAGAAGGAAAGAAGGAAAGAAGAAGAAGAGAAGGAAAGAAGGAAGAGAAGAAGAAGGAAAGAAGAAGGAAAGAAGGAAGAAGAAGGAAAGAAGAAGCAAGAAGAAGAAGGAAAGAAGAAAGAAGAAAGGAGAAGGAAGAAGAAAGAAGAAGAGAAGGAAGAAGAAGGAAAGAAGAAAGAAGAAGGAAGAAGGAAGAAGGAAGAAGGAAAGAAGGAAGAAGAAGGAAAGAAGGAGGGAAAAGAAGAAAGAAGAAGGAAGAAGAAAGAAGAAGAAGGAAAGAAGAAGAAGAAGGAAGAAGGAAGGAAGGAAAGAAGAAGAGGAAAGAAGAAGGAAGAAGAGAAGGAAGAAGGAAAGAAGAAGAAGGAAGAAGAAGAAGGAAAGAAGGAAAGGAAGAAGAAGAAGGAAGGAAGAAGGAAGAAGAAGGAAAGAAGGAAGAAGAAGGAAGAAGGAGGAAAGAAGAAGGAAGAAGAAGGAAAGAGAAAGAAGAAGGAAGAAAGAAGAAGGAAAGAAGAAAGGAGAAGGAAGAGAAAGAGGAAAGAAGAAGAAGAAGGAAAGAAGGAAGAGGAAGGAAAGAAGAAAGAAGAAGGAAAGAAGAAAGGAGAAGGAAGAAGGAAAGAAGGAAAGGAGGAAAGAAGAAGGAAGAAGAAGGAAGAGAAGGAAGGAAGAAGGAAGAAGGAAAGAAGGAAGAAGGAAAGAAGAAGAAGGAAAGAAGGAAGATGAAAGAATGAAAGAAGGAAGAGAAGGAAAGAAGAAGAAGAGAAGGAAGAAAGAAGAAGGAAGAAGAAGGAAAGGAAGAAAGAAGAAGAAGGAAGAAGGAAAGAAGAAGGAAAGAAGAAGGAAAGAAGGAAAGGAGAAGGAAGAAGGAAAGAAGGAAGAAGGAAAGAAGGAAGAATGAAAGAAAGAAGAATGAAAGAATGAAAAGAAGGGAAAGAAGGAAGGAAGAAGGAAGAAGGAAGAAGGAAGAGAAGAGAAGGAAAGAAGGAAAGAAGAAAGCAAGAAGAAAGAAGAAGGAAAGAAGAAGGAAGAAGGAAAGGAGAAGGAAGAAGGAAGAGAAAGGAAGAAGGAAGAGGAAAGAAGAAGAAGGAAGAAGGAAGAAGAAAGAAGGAAAGAAGAAGGAAAGAAGGAAGAGAAGGAAAGAAGGAAAGCAAGAAGGAAGAAGAAGAAGAAGGAAGAAGGAAAGAAGAAGGAAAGAAGAAAGCAGAAGGAAAGAAGAAGGAAAGAGAAGAAGGAGAAGAAAGAAGGAAGAAGGAAAGAAGAAGAGAAGGAAAGAAGAAGAAGAAGGAAGAAGAAGGAAAGAAGAAGGAAAGAAGAAGGAAGAAGGAAGAAGAAGAAGGAAGAAGGAAAGAAGAAAGAAGAAGGAAAGAAGAAGGAAAGAAGAAGGAAAGAAGAAGGAGAAGGAAGAAGGAAAGAAGGAAGAAGGAAAGAAGGAAGAATGAAAGAAAGAAGAATGAAGAATGAAGATGGAAGAAAGGAAGGAAGAAGAAGAAGAAGAAGAAGGAAAGAAGGAAGAGGAAAGAAGAAGGAAAGAAGAAGGAAAGAAGGAAAGAAGAAGGAAGAAAGAAGGAAAGAAGAAAGGAGAAGGAAAGAAGAGAAGGAAAGAAGGAAGAAGAAGGAAAGAAGGAAGAAAGAGGAAGAAGGAAAAAGAAGGAAAGAAGAAGGAAAGAAGAAGGAAGAAGGAAGAAAGGAAGGAAAGAAGAAAGAAGAAGGAAAGAAGAAAGAAAGAAAGAAGAAGAAAGAAGAAGGATAAGAAGGAAAGGAAGAAGAAGAAGAAGGAAAGAAGAAAGAAGAAGAAGGAGAAGGAAAGAAGGAAGGAAGGAAGAAGGAGAAGAGGAAAGAAGAAGGAAGGAAAGAAGAAAGAAGAAGGAAAGAAGAAGGAAAGAAGAAGGAAAGAAGGAAGAAGAAGAAGAAGAAAGAGAAGGAAAGAAGGAAAGAAGGAGGAAAGGAAGAAAGGAAGGAGGAAAGAAGAAAGAGAAGGAAAGAAGAAAGAAGAAGGAAAGAAGAAAGAAGAAGGAAGAAAGAAGGAAGGAAAGAAGAAAGGAAGAAGGAAAGAAGAAGAAGAAGGAAAGAAGAAG